>NC_134266.1:232600323-232900323 GCF_031893055.1 Leptodactylus fuscus | reverse complement strand
TGTCTTCTGTTTTCACATGTCCATTGGCCACCATGAAGTGCTTATCAAATTATGGCCTTCAGGATATAGAGCCATAGTTGTTGGTGGCTGTACCTTACCTGGAATACACATGGTTTTATAAGTAAAAGTCACTGGAATTTGTAGGGTTTCGCCTCATAGGTCACCAACGATTTAGTATTACTAAATATGATATAAATAAGATAGTACTAAATCAGTAGAACTTTTGGACATTTTCCCTTTCTTAACCGAAGGACATTCTTCATTTCCTTAAATTGCTCACCCAAGCTCATGAATCCTCCAAGCCTGGAATAGGACACGTTCCAGTGGGTAACATTAGTGTAATTAAGTACATTTTCGGTTAATAAAAATGTGTTTAAATACTATGTCTATATTACTGCAATTTCCATGCCCGGATCATCTTTATTACAAGGGTAGACATTTTTCATTCCAGCTTATATACTCATTATGGTTTTCCAGAAAACAGAAGATAAACCGGGCAGCTGAGACATTATGGTTACTAGAATATAAAGTTATAAAGCAACAAATATGGGAAATATGAAAATGACCTCACTGCAAACCCTTGAGAAATATTAAACGATTAATGGAGATCTCCATGTAAAATGTATTCCGCAACCTTGTCTGTATATATACACAGTATTAGAGGCAGTTAATGCCCCAATGAATGAAACTTGGGGTCCTAGTGATGCTACATAATAGCACCCATAGTAAATTTCTTTCATAAAGACACAGCGAATGTTGTCTCATAAATGACATATGGACATCATTTTACTGTTTGTATCTAAATATAAGCTTCATATTAATGAAGTGCAAAGCTCTGTGTTGCTTATTAGAGATGAGCGAGTAGTGTTCGATCGAGTAGGTGTTCGATCGAATACTACGGTATTCGAAATACTCGTACTCGATCAAACACTGCTAGCTGTTCGAAGTTTAAGGTTCGATGCAGAATCAGCGTTGATTGGCAGATTGCTATACATTGCCAATCAACGCTGGTTCTTCTCTTACCTTTAGCAGTCTTCTCCGTGCAGCGTCCGCGCGGCGTCTTCCGGCTGGAATTCACTCTGCCTAGGCATCCGGCCTAGGCAGAGCCGACTGCGCATGCGCGGGCATGCCCTCGCATGCGCAGTCGGCTCTACTCAGGCGTCGGGTCGGGCAGAGCTGACTGCGCATGTCTGCGCATGACACTGCGCCAGGAGAAGACTTCAAGGAGAATCCAGCCCGACCGTCACTCGTGGACTTGGTAAGTATAATTTTATCGAATTTTGCGTACCCCTGAAACGAGCATTTCCCCCATAGACTATAATGGAGTTCGAAATCCGTTCAAACAGTCGAACAATGTGTGGCTGTTCGAATCGGATTTTGAACCTCAGACATTTTAGTGTTCGCTCATCTCTATTGCTTATATATGGTGAAAGTGGTAGGTGACAGATGGAATCTGCTAAGGGGGTATTCTGGAACCCAGTGGCATTGCTATCAAGGGTGCAGAGGTAGCGATCACTACAGGGAACAGGAGCCAAAGGTGACCATAGGCCTCTCTACAATATAAGAAGATACCGTATAGATAGCATGTGGTGAATGGGAACCCTATCACAGATTTTGCATTGGGGCCCAGGAGCTTCAAGTCACACCTCGGCTGGAACCTAAAACCCCAATATATATTTATGTACTGTGCAAATAAAACAGTGAAGCAATATAGTTATCTTAGTGAAAATCAATCATTAGATACATGAATCCTTCCCAGTACATCCCATTACGTCATCTCCTGAACCATTTCAGCTCAGTAAACTGCTCCATCCACCATCATAGAAATGCAGTAATGCCCACCCATAGTTGTTGTGAATGGAGATGTATACTGTGCTGGAAAGGCTTATGTGACATAAACTTAAGTTAACCATATTGTGTCATGTATTGCCGGTATGCTACATTTTTGTTAATATAATTTTATTACTAACTTGTTTTGATTGCCCAGTAGACTTATATGATTTTTAGTTTAGCCCGTGATGCTCTATATTTATTAGGAGGCCAAAGCGGGTTGGGTCCACAACATAAAACACTCACGCAGTGTATACAGCGTAATACATAACACTACACATACAAAACAGTTATTTTTATTTTTGGCTATACACATGGAAAATTAAAGGGGTTGTCTAATAGGACACCCCCTTCTTGGAAAGAAGCTGGAATATGATGGGCTGATGACCTGCATAACAAGAGTTACCCAAAGAGGGAGCCAAAAGGGGTACATTTTTATGACTTCATAGTGCATAATAGGGCATGTGCACAGAGCAGGGGTGGATTTGGCACTTTTGGAGTCCCCATGCAAAATTATGTCTGGGGGGCCCCTAATTCTGGCACCTTATTGGCTCCAAACACAATATAATGTCCCCTTAGTTTCCTCCCCAAAGTATACTGCCCCCTAAGTGATCCCTGCACTTGCCTGTCACATCAGTCTGCTGCTGCCACTCCTGCACTAAGGCGTTACTTTCCTGGGACCCAATGCAAAAAATATGATGGGCCCCATATATCATATGACATCTATAATACTGGTGTCATCTTACGTGGGGTTGAGCCGATATTGAGATTTCAGGATCGATTTTAAAATCCGATTTTCGATCATTTTCCAGCCAATCGCAATTGTGAAATTTGCTCGATCGCCGATCCGGATCCGATCTTTCCCGATCCCGATCGCTCAACCCTATTAATGATATATATATATATATATATATATATATATATATATATGAATGGGGTTGAGCCAATCTTGAGATAACCTCCAACCTCAATCCCGCCGGAAAAGATCGGGATTGGGATTCCGATTGTGATCGTGAAATTTACTCGATCGATGATCAGAATCGATCTTTTCCGATCCCGATCGCTCAACCCTAATCTTATGTTGTAAAGGGGCCTTTGGCTTCAGGAGCTCCTGCATGTTACTTCCAGACACTGACAATGTCAGGACATCATGAAAGGAGCACGTTGGGCTGAAGAAGTAGGAGCCCAGAGGAAGGAGAGGTATAAATTAATATCAGAGAGACAGAACATGTAGAACTATCTAAAGCACTAAAGAAGATATTTGGATATTACCAATATACCGTATATATATCATATTTATAGCAAATTTATATAGCATATGCAGATTTATTTATTGGGATAATGCTAGTGAAATTGTCTATACTAATATATATAATTGTGTCACAATTCTCCATGCAGATCTATACCCTGCTACATGTTTCAAGCATATACTTTTGTGTACTGTGAATCCCCAGTTATTGGCTGATGAAACATTGCATTATAAAGTGTTGCGACTGCCAGATTAGCGATCCAAAGAAAGGGTCACTACGCCTCAGGAATCCCAGTACACAGTGAATGAGCGGCCAACATAGATCACTCGGTCATGCTGAATTAACCCATAACCCCATATCTACACTGCAATAAGGGAAAGCTCATAGTCCTGACTGATATATGTCTCACAGGTCTTTTCATCAAGCTCTAAAATTGCTTCTGGGTGTTATAAAGACTTTAAGAAAGTCATTGTGATCATATAACTCAACAGTACTTTGCACCTACTATATCTTCTGTACTCACTTTGTGTAATTTATAAAGAGAATGTGGGAACATTTAGCTAGGAATTAGGAGAAATATGGTGTAATGCTTTGGGGGAAATGGGTTGTTTTTCTATGAAGCCGATTTCTGCTTTATCAAAGTGTTCATGTTCTATGTCTGTGAAAGCTTCATATCCAGCAAATGTATATACCACATCTAGAAACCATTCCATAACAAAGTAGGTTTTTATTGTGTGTTAAAGAGGACCTGTCACCCCTTCTGACATGTCTGTTATAGCCAATACTTGTATTTCCCATGAAATACAAATTCTGGAAATCGTTTTCTCATAACTTGTGCTGTTCTTCTATTATTCCTCTTTGAAATCTGGGTGTTACCACTCTCTTTGTCAATGGGGTGTGTCCATAGACCCATAGACTGCCAGCATCGGAAAATGTCTAAGTGTGCATGGACACGCCCCCAACTGGTAACACAAAGTAACATTTATTCATACATTTTTAAAGTATAACATGGGGATTCATTTTAGAAAAGCTCCAGAATTATTATATTCTGTAGAATTCAGTTATTTACGAAAATAGAGATGTCAGAAGAGGTGACAGGGTCCCTTTCAGATGTGTCAATGTTCCTACAAATTTCAAAAAAAATTGGCCCCTCCCATTACACTGACCTCCGGATACGATATTCTCAGCATATAGTGATATGGTTTAGACCATTGTAACATACTCAGTACATCACAGTTATTTCACTGGTAAATTTCTGTATTATGAAAATGCATTTACTGACTGTCTGACTAGTAGCGCCTCTCTACAATGTAGCGCGGTACTACATGTTCTGTATTTCTTGTCACCTGGGCCAGGATGAGCTGCTCCTTCGGACACCAGGTGAGGACAGGTCCATGTTATTTTTCAGGACCCTATCACCATCACAAAAAGTGATTTACAACTGGGGGAAACATGGTGGCTCAGTGGTTAGCACTGCAGCCTTGTAGTGCTGAAGTCCTGGGTTCGAATCTTGCCAGGAACAACATCTGCAAAGAGTTTGTATGTTCTCCCCGTGTTTGTGTGGATTTCCTTCCATTCTACAAAGCCATACTGATAGGAAAAAAATGTACATTGTGATCCCTATATGGGGCTCACAATCCACATTAAAAAAAAAAGAAGTGTTTTACAACTTTCAGCAGATTATCATGACTTTTATGAATAAGAATTTACTATATCTAAATTTCGTTATCTAAAGATTCAACTTTAGCTTTTATTTTTTCATATTTTTGATAGCATATTTTGAAAGTATGAAGACTCTCCCGCTTATCCCCAGTTTGAACTTCGATGGCGTCCCTGGGTTATGTTTCAGGAATCATCTGCCTTCTCTTCTGCCTTCGCTTGAGTGTCACCTGGCCGTCTATTTTCTTCCTCCCTTTTTTCCTTGCTTTTCTTGTCTCACTTGTTGTTTCTCCTTCTTTGTCTCGTGCTTGTTTGTTTGTTTTGTGTCCCTCTCTTGTTTCCCTTTTCCTTCTCTTGTTGGGCTGTATTTTGCTTGTGCGGAGGGGGGCCCTCTTGGCTTCCCTGCCCGCTGATTTGTATGCTCCTGCATTGTTGCTCGACTGTATTTCTTCTGTTCGTTCTGTATTTTATTGAAAAATCCTTAATAAAACCCGTTTAAGCATATTTTGAAGGTATTCAGAACCAATTACTTGTTTTCCATAAAGTTATGTTCCCAGTTTATAATGGATTCAATTTACAATGGTCGTCTCACAACCAATTAATATTGTAACTCGAGGGACCCCCTGTAAGTAACATTATTGCTACGTAGAACATGGACACTGTTTCCTTCAGCCCCATAGACAGAAGTTACAGAAGCGTCGCACAACATAGGTAACAGCTCATGTCAGAGGACATTGGAGTTGCAGTTCTGTGACATCAAATCACAGTATGGATATGCTATACTTTATGAAAAAGAGACCACCCGCCGCAGAACCAACCCAGGGTTTCAATGGAGGAATCATGTACATAACACTACATAGAACTGCATAGGCGGTCACACATGGGCATTGTCTGTGCACTAGCCATTTTTTTCATGGCTAGTACACTTACCCATTCATTTTTATTGCCGCATGCAAATATCTGTTTATTATCACAGGCCTTTGAATGCAGCAGTGAGTCCAGGGCAAAACTGAAGACAAGTCCTATATCTGTCCGTTTTGCGGCCCTGAGAGTTGTGAATAGGGCTTGGAGTAATGGGCAGCATACAAATGTCACCCATGTGCCATCCGCGCTGTTCAGTAACAGTCCAGTAATATGCACATGGTCAAAGCTAGCTTGAGGTAGGGGGTGGCTTCCACCAGCTTACATGTCCATTCAAATTCTTCAACGAGGTCATGGAATAAGGAGAACAAGAGATTTCAGGTCCCAAACTAGTGATTGCTGGAGTCTCAGTAGTAGGGACCCTAGCACTTGTCCAGTATATAGAGTGCAGTGTTGTTCATCATCAGAGAGTTACGGAGGCTTAAACCTATTTTTGACATTGAAAGCACTGGACATGTGGACTTATGTGGTATGCCAGTCTTAATCTTTGGCAGGACTGGAGGGAGATGCAATAGCCTTACCCACACTCTGTCCACATTAAAGAAAAGTTAAGCGCAGCAAAAATAGCAGAAATGTTGCACATTTTTGCACAAAACAGGATTCTACGCAAGTAACCTGGCATAGAAGTTCCCCCTCTCGTATGACTGTTGTCATCTGTTTTAACCCTTTGGATAAAATAAAGTGTAGACCACTGATTTTAAGAACCTTCCCTCTGGCAGAAAATTTAGGTACAGTTAATTTATATACAGATTTTGCAATTCAAACAATGCGACCCAAATGTGTTTGCATCCTGATGGTTTCGAAAAAGACTGTGCCAGTGTAAGTAATGCCACTAAATCAGACACCAGATGGTGGAAAGAATAGATCTGGGCACAAGCATTGCATTGCCTCTTTTGGATTACCGACACAGGGTAAGCAAGTAAATAGCTATCACCCCGTGTTTTAACTGCAAATACTCACAGACACAGGAACAGACCTCAATTACCACCATCTTCCAAGCTATCTTGTATGCTGCGAACAATAAATCATGCGACGCTCTTTGTGAATACCAGTTTCAAACACTTTTCTATTATGCTACTAATGTAGAGTAATGGTATCTTCCATCCTAATAGCAGTACATTTGTCCTTATTACATTAATCCCCCTTTCAACTTCCTATCTGATGTAAAATAAATGTTAACCTTGTACATATGCAATCTCAATAAGCGCCGGGGTAGATTTGCATTTAGATTTGTACGACTTATTGTGTAATCCACCTTTATTTATAAGTGTTACGATTGATTTATACTTATTTGTGAGGCCGCAGCATTATCTACAGCTCTATGACATTACATAAACAAGCGTGATGTCTTCTATAACAAAGACTGACAATGTCCAGAGGTGATGAAAGCTCAACTAGCAATCCACAAGAGACCACAGCGAGGAGCCAGGACTCAGGAAAGCAATCTGCACAATGTCACCAATCTGTCATAGATTCTTGTCCATCTTGATATATAACTCTGTAAAATATGTAACTCTATTTAATGGAACAATCAGTGTCTTTTGCTCAAGTTTTATTTTGGGGTGTTCAACGAAATATGAAAAGGGGGAGGGGAAGCCATCACTGTTTATTGGATATCAGCAAGTGAATGTGAAAAATACTAACAAAAATATAGCTATATAAAAGGTGCTGTAATAAACCACTTAAAGGGATTGTCCACTAAAAAAAATATTTAAATAGGGTGAAAATAGGTAACAAAAAAAATGCTAACTTACCTCTTACAACTTCTTCACATGGTGCACGACTCGTTACAGTCACAGCTAAGTAATGAGACAATTGTCTTATAACGACCTGTGCACCAGTGTGTTTATCACATGACCATGGACTGTCCATCACATGACAATGGACTGTCTATCACATGACCATGAACTATGGATCACATAACAATGGATTGTCTATCACATGACCATGAACTATGCATCACATGACAATGGATTGTCTATCACATGACCATGAACTATGCATCACATGACCATGAACCATGCATCACATGACCATGGTCTGTCCATCACATGACCTGAACTATGCATCATATGACCATGGACTGTCCATCACATGACCATGGACTGTAGATCACATGACCATGGATTAATTTTTATCCACTGGAACAAGCAGAACAGAGATCTAGTGCAGGCAGGCCTATAATCAGAGGGACTCCCTTTATATTAGATATAAATGCTTTCTAAAAGATTTGGGCAACCCCTTTAAGGTATAAAAGTTTCCAACGTATTTTTCTGTTTAATCAATGATGATAGTTTACACGTCGAAATGCATACTGACATTAATACTAGTGAGCGCTGAAGAGTCTCACGTATCAATATAATGGTTATAAGCTAGAATATAGACATCTATTAATTGATCCCCACCATTATTATTATCATGCATTTAGTATTGTGGATCTATTATGTGCCTTGGAATCGCTGATTCACTAACTCCAGTGATCTGGATCCACATAGTACTTACAGGATGCATCACAAAATCATTATGATTACTATGGATATTATTATTTCCTATTATTTCTGAAATATGCATTGTCATATTTCTGTTACTGTATAACTTTACATATAACCTAAGACAAAATAAAGCAGAATACGTTTTCAAACTCATTGGCAGGACCTGAAACAAAATCACAGTTGTCTAGGATTGAACTTTGCTTTAAAGAGAAGGACTTAAAGGGGTTTTCCAGGTTAAAAATATTGATGACACTCAACACCCCAACTGTTCATCTGTTTTCAGCAAGTTATACACAGAGACTGAAGCAGAAGGTAGACAGCTCTGTTCTCCATGTAGTGGTCAGGTCAGGTACTGCATATTAGGCCCCAATTATTTGAGTAAGTTGCAGTGACTTACTTCTACCACTGCACATAGAACAGCGCTGTATGCTTCCTACTCCATTGTCTGTGCATCAGTTGCTGAGAACAGCTGATTTTGGAGGTGTGGTGCAGTATGTCAGACCCCCAGAGATATAATATTGATGGCCTATCAATATTTCTAGCCTATAAAAGCCCTTTAAGGAACAGATCCAAGGAGGAAGACACTTGTTCTCATACTCGATCTGTAGCAAATTTGTCTGTACACTGGTAAAAAATGCTACACATTCTTATTACATAGTTAAATACAGTCAAAAAACCTGCACAAATTTTAGATTTCCCAGTTTCTCCATTCACTTACTGTTCATGTGCTGACATTACTTTTATATCCGGGTAGAGATGAGCGAACACTGTTCGGATCAGCCGATCCGAACAGCACGCTCCCATACAAATGAATGGAAGCACCTGTGACGCTGACTTTGCCGGCGGCCGGCCGGCGTCACAGGTGCTTCCATTCATTTCTATGGGAGGGTGCTGTTCGGATCGGCTGATCCGAACAGTGTTCGCTCATCTCTAAGGAGCACCTTTGCAGTTAGGCTTTCTTGAATGCCAAGGAGGTGAGACTTGAACTCCTCATTATGTCTTAGTATTATTTATTTTACATTATTTTGTAGGCAACCAATACATGTTCCCTGTTTCTGTACTCCATAAATTCAGACACTGCCTTGTGAAGCTAAAGTTGCATCAGTACATTGTTATTCTCTATATTATGATGAAACATTTTGTCACCGGAGGGATTTTTGTTTAATATTGTTGCATTTTTTAGTCCAGTATTGCCGTATTTGACAGGGATAACGGATGAAGAGTCCTTATACCAAGGGGGCTGCTCTCTAGTATTTGATTTTCCATTTAGATAAGATAAGATAATCCTTTAATAGTCCCACATTGGGGAAATTTGCATGCTTTTTAAGTGTTTAGGGTCCCATTTCGGTTGCATGCAAATGCTAATGCATTACAGCGGACCCTTACATGGGCCAAATATTGGGAATGAATGTTGAGAGTTTTAAAGGGTATTCTCATTGGGACATTTATGGCTATAGTCACAAAATATGTCATAAACGCCTAATAGATGGGGGTCAAACCTTTGGAACTCTAGAATGAGGTGCCAGGCAGTCTCAGCTA
Source organism: Leptodactylus fuscus (assembly GCF_031893055.1). Classification (NCBI taxonomy): domain Eukaryota; kingdom Metazoa; phylum Chordata; class Amphibia; order Anura; family Leptodactylidae; genus Leptodactylus; species Leptodactylus fuscus. Next base: position 232,890,632 of record NC_134266.1, on the reverse strand, counting down.
TTTACAGAACTCTCATACAAGTGAATGGAGAGACTTTCAGGACCAGCCATCCCTCCTTAAACTGAAACCTTGAGATAGGCATTCGGGAACCTAGATTCTGGAGATATATATATGGGTCAAAGAGACTGGACCAGAATCTATTGGGCATTTATAGCATATCTTGTGGGAATAGCCAAATATAGGAATACCCCTTTAAGTCTTTAAAAAATCCTGAATGTCTGATAAATCCTATGCAATTTTTGCTGCTATAAAATGGTTTGTATAACAACATGTGAACTGAAATATTATATTAATTAAAAAAAAAACTTTAACCAAAAATTGTGCCAAGTGCATTGTCATGGTTTAAACAGTGTGAAGCCGCAGAGACACATGTCTGAGCTGTTTTCATAGTTTCCAAGGATAAGGTTGTTACATTAGGAAAATTACAATTAGTTTCAACCCATTAAATACATTTCAATGTGTTTTCCTGGTGAGGGAATCTGAAAAAAAATCAATTAATCAATGTGTAATTTGCACTTAAAACTGCTTACTACAACCCTTTATTGTCTTATTACCGCAGGACATATTGAGACGTTAATTTCGGAGGTATAGTTAGCGTGAAAAGGAGAAAGCGCCTCCATCATGTCCGTAAATATGCTAACAATAATCCACAAATGTATAATGATTATATATGTATTTAGCCACTAGGATCGTGAATGGCTGACTTTCTCCTCTGGGAGGAAATTTTCTCTATAAATAAGATATAGAATGAGAAGCAAACTAAACAAATTCCTTTCCTAAAGCACATTTTATTTTCTTAGCAGGAAATATGACCAAGCTGAGAAAATCAATACAAGCCCATTCTGCGTGGCAGAAATATAGCTACTGGGTTAGCTTATCTCTCTGCCAAACTCTCCATATACTGGTATGTATGTATACAGTATACATCTATATCTAAATATAAAGATTACATCGATAGAGAGAGAGATGGATAGATAGATAGATAGATAGATAGATAGATAGATAGATAGATAGATAGATAGATAGAAATGCAGAAGCAGCACAGCATACCAACCGGGTACACAACCTAAATAGGAGGTGGCAAGCCCTCAATTGTGCATACACAAAGGAAAAAATGGCAGCACTCCAACAATAGATCGATAGATAGAAGATACTCGTAGAGTAGATAGATATGATAGATAGATAGATAGATAGATAGATAGATAGATAGATAGATAGATAGAGGATAGATAGAGTGTGTTGGGTTGAGGAAAGCCTAGGTGCAACTTTATCAAATGCATTCTTTGCACAGCATACCTAAAGTTTACTCATAACTTCATGCTTGTTAAATGTTAAGGTGGAAAATACCGCACAGTGTCGCCCTTAACAGGAAAGAACAGAGAGTGACAAAGAGACAGTTCCCCTGTTCATCATGGTTAGACAGTATGGTATAAAGGAGTGCTATTCCATGGAAGGTGTCACCAATGTAGCTGACTTCGCCATAGCCCAGGCAGCACAAGGATGCAAGTGACCAAGATGAGCATCACTGGTTTGGTCATGGCCATGGTTCACCATAATTTATATATACATTGAAAAGTCATTGGGATGACCGACCAACATGGCATTAAAAGGTAGTCTTCTGGTTGGGTGGTCTTCTCTAAAAAGGTGGACAGTATAAATAATATAGGATGCAATTGAAAATCTATCACAGGAACTCTGATCTAGATAAGGGATCTTCAAGGTCTTCTCAGAGCTGATCTGTCTTCATGCACATAACCGTGTCTTCCATTCCAAGCGTTTGTTCTGATTATTTTACAGCGTCTCCTATTCAGACCTTTTCACAAGTCCAAGCCACCCACTGAAATTCATTGTAGAGTAAGTATACCGTGGATGTCATCATCTGAGTGTCAATAAAAAAAATGGAAGACACTTGGATTGTGAAAATGGTTGATCGTATGAAGCCTTGTGGAGAGATTCTGCTGTATATTATTTATAAAGCAGATAACTATTATATCTATTCATCATACTATTGCATAGTATAAACAATGTATAAAGCATTACAGCTTTCCCCATGTAAGTTTATCTATATATTTTCTATTCAGAGACACATTAGACAAACTCATGACTCCCTCTACTAGCATACAGGGATAATATTGAGGCACACATTGGTGCAAGGCCCAAATCTGCGCCTCAAGCCTCGATCCACGCCTCACCTGGACATAGTAGGGATTGGGGCAGGCCGATGTTTATTATAACCCGCCCCAGTTTTCTGGCATGAGTTACCATGGAAAACTATTCCAATTCCTAACTCGCGTAGACTTCCATTCTAGCGACGGCAGACAGATTTATGAAGAGGCCGCAGCCCAGTATGATACGCCAGTCTTACTAAATTGGCTCTTGACACCATTGACATCACTGAAGCTTGTATTGTCTTTGGAAATGCAGATGTTCTATTGTTTCGCAATCTTTCTCCTTTTTAAAATATTTTATATTTAACTATACGAATATATTTTAGATTTAACTATATGAATATGAATGAATACTGAATTTACATAACTGAATTTTAGTCTCTAATTTATTACAACTATTAAATCAGAAATTAACAGTGTTAGAGAGATCCAGTATTTCTAAGGTGTTTAAGAAGCAATAGTGCTCCTTTAGGATGTAGTTGTATATGGCTAGTGTTCTGGTGTTTCAGAATAATGGTGGAATAACATGAAACTCCTGGTTCCTAATGCGATCGTTGTAATAGGGCCTCCCAATGTACCAATATGTGCCAATAGGATTTAGCCGAAATTCTAGGACTAGATGTGACTGCTTCCCCTGCACTCTCTATAGATATGTCTGGATAGGTTAACACTGGTTAAAATTTCAGCTCAATTTGGTTCATTTCTCTACAAATCTACGTCAATTTTCTAGATACTGTGGTGCTATTTTGCCACAAGGCCTGTTCTTGCACCAAAGATGCCCCGTTCTGCACCTCACTTGCCATTTTCCGAGGATGTGGTCAGAGAGGAGTGGAGACCAGGCAGGGCAGACATATTTGTTATAACTTGTGCCAGTTTTCTGATTTATACAGGAAATCTCCACCAGTTCCCGACCAGTGCAGATTTCCATTCTGGTGCACGGGCGTGCACCTGATTTATTATAAGGCCGCAGCCTGCTGATAATTCAGGAACGCCTTGTACCATTTGGGACCTTTAATAAGTCTGGCATGCAAAATACGAGTTTTTAATAAATCTGTCCCACTTTGTCTGCTGTGTAAGGTGACCAGAGATCAGTGTTCTGCATTGTGGCATTGTAAGTGGCCTTGATATCTTCTTCGCCAATCAATCTTATAACATTACAAAGACTTTAGGCCTGTCACCAGTTTATACATGACATATCTTGATACATATTACAGCGGCCTTTACTGTGCTAATATTAACATAAATCCCATGATTCTTTACATCTACTTAGCTGTCCCTGTGTGGTTTGCATTCACATGGATTGACGTTAAAGTCTTCTCTGCCAGTGTGCCTGGCACAAGGGGTCGGCTGGCTCTCTTTTGAGGGCAGGAATGTGACTTATGGTGTTGTTTAGCTATGTTTACTGTGCCTGGCAGTGTGCTTAGTACAGCGGCCTCATGTGGATCTGCTATATAACAATTTTTATGTCTTTCCCTTGTCACTCTATTTTAACTCCTGCTGTGACTGGTAAGGTGCAAGCTTGTGCTGTATGATCCTGATATATTGGTCGGCCGCATTCATTCCTGGCATTACGGATTTTATAGCAATTCTAATGTCTCTGCTCAGTAATATGTATAACAGAATATAGACACAAATAAGAACCAACAGATAAAGAAAATAGCATACAGCTTGACTAGTGAAGCTGGCAACAGACAATAACTGGATGTATACAGTATATACCATGTATCTGATGCTAGGGTATGTTCAGTCTCTTTAGCCAGTAAGACAGTCAATGGTTATCCAGCTGTTTGGACTAACAATGAGTTATCTCATCCATATTTGCTTGTTAAGACCTTTCAGCTTAAAGGGTTTTTTGGGAATTATAAATTAATTTTAATGCATGTGGTGGGGGGAAGGGGGGTTAATAAATAAAAATTTGCTCATACTTACCTGTATCCTCCCCACTTTTGTTCCTCTGAAGGGCTAGCTGTCACCTCTCCGCTCTGTTTGCATACAAAGAGGCTACAGTATACAGCAGTACCAAGCATACATGTGCAGGAATATAGACTGGAAGCCGTAGGTCTGGTGTCTGTAATGGGAGAGGGTCAGGGGTCTGTAATTACAGGGTCTGGTGTGAGGTCTTTAAAGGGTATTCTCATCTCCAGGATCATATCTAAATTTGTAGCTTAAGCTAGGTAAAGTGTTTGGCCTACTACATTGCTTTTTCCATCTTGCTCCATTTGTCAGATACTGATGAGTATGTCTCCTATATAATACACTGTCTACCAATAAGTATTTGGACACCCAGTAAAGTTCTGCGGAAATGGAGTTATGGTCTGGTGGTGTTTCTCCTGGTATGGACTGGGACCCTTGGTCCCAGTGGACGGTAAACTCAACGCCAACGCCAATTGCACTATTTTAGATAGCAGTGTGCTTCCTACATTATGGCGGTTCTATGGATCGAAACAATGTTACTTCCAGGATGACAACGCCAGCTGTCATGTAGCGAGGTCTACCATGGCTTGGTACAGTGACAATCAGGTTAACCGACTGGACTGGCCTGCTCAGAGCACATATTGAACCCTATTGAGCACCTCTGGGATGAGTTGGATAGCCGAACTAAGGTGTGCAGCAGTGAACCAAAATCGGTGAAAGAACTTACCTGTCTTCTCCAAGCCGAATGGAATAAAATACAACTAGCCGTCATACAAGGACTTGTGGAAAGTATGCCCCGGAGGGTTGAGGCTGTAATTGCCGCTCATACCACTTGGACCTCAGGTGTCCAAATACTTATTGGTAGACAGTGTAGCAGTGGCAGGGCTGATGGTTTCAGTCACTGTTCCTGGTCATCTTCATTCTCTTATCTTCACTGTGACTGCTAGCTCATGGAGTCTCAGCTCCGCAAAGTGCTTTTAGTAGCTGAGCCCTTCTAAGGACAAGGGCATTGCTTGATCAGTTTTTCTGCTATCTCTATATGTAAATCCAAGATAACAGTGTGTAGTTTAGGCTAGGGAGCACTTTGCTGGCTTGAACTGTCCATCACACAGGCTAAGTCTGATAGGAAGTGAAGGGGAGAAGAGATAGGAGAGAAAGTAAAGTGAAACACTGAGATGGGAAAATCTCTTTAAGCAGAAGGGTCTGGTCTGGGGTCTGTATTATTTAAAGAATGTAGTCTATTTTAGGGGGGTCTGGTCTGGGGTCTATATATAGAGGGGGAACATCATCCAGTCTGTCTTGGACTACATGAAGAGACAGAAGAATTTCAGCAAGTCTACATCCATAGAAGATCTGTACTTAATTCTCTTTGGAACAACCTCCCTGCCAAGTTCCTATCTGCAAGTGTACCTAGAAGAATTGATGGAAGGCAAAGGGCGGTCACACCAAATATTGAAAGCATTTAGAGTTTTCTTTTCACTTTGCATTTTGTTAATTGGCAAAAATAAACTATTACCACTTGTGTTTGGGAAGCGTTCTTACTTTGCAGCATTCCTCCCTGCTTAAAACCAGGATTAATGTGGTGCAGTTCTCTTCGCATCTTTCTGCTTTCTAGCAGGATATGGTGACCAGTCTGACCAGATTTCATGAGTAGGGCAGCTGTAAGGGGGGAGGAGGAAGGGAAAGACACGGCAGCCGACTGGCTACCGGGGCTCTTGCAGGAACTTTTAGGATACAGCGGTTCCACGGACAGGCACAACCACACCAGACACGAAGTAAGAAATATAAATTTTACTCTATACCCTTTTGGGGTGAACTCCAGGCTAACAGGCCTGATGAAATCAATAATTACAAGACACTCAGCCGAGGGCTGAGACCCCTGAGTGACACTGCACCGTGACCTAATATGTCAGAACTAGTGAACTATGCCTTTAACTAGCGGCTACATATATATAGCAGCTGCAATTTACCTATTAATACCAAGCTAACAAAACAATGTAAGTATGCAGAGGAAGATCACCTGCGGTGTCACACTGGGGTTAACAATATCACAGTTTACTATTTAACTTACCCACTCCCCAATATCCACATTTCAACACACTACCCCAACCCTGCAGGGAAGACTTCAGCAACCGGTTTTGTTTTATCAGAAGTTGGTGCTTAGCTGCACAAGTCTTAGTGAAACAAATAACTCCTCTTATGACATACTTCTGGTACTATAATCCAGGATATAGTGTCTCTTTTGAATAGCAGGACAACACGTGCTGTATCTCCGTTTGGATAGAACTCGCTTTAAAGCAAAATGGCCGGAACCAGTCTATGCTAGGTTTTTGGCGCCAAAAAAAAAAACTATTTACTGCGTGTATACACTATTCACCCTTATGAAAGGTGAATCGGAGCTCCGCTTACCCGGGTTAGCAAGGGGGCGAACAGTCAGATGGACTTTCCGAAGGAAACAGGAATTTCTTTGCCTCCAGGCAACTGGAACACGGTGTCACAAGGGCTGGTCCTTCTTGTCATCCGCTCCGCGGCGTCTGCACAGCAATCGTCTCCAACTCTCCTGACATGGGAACCAGCAACAGGTTCGGGCTTCTCCAGAGCTGGCCCTGGCCTGAAACAAGCGTTGCAGGGCAGCGGATGGCAATGGATTGTCCCTCAGATCTCTCACTGCTCACAGCCAGCTTCTTCTCCCCCACTACAGCAGTCCACTTCCTGAACTCGTCACTTCCTGGTTTTTCCTTTACCTAACACAGCGGCATCTTGTGGTCAAAAAGAATTACTACAATAGAATTTTTCATTACAGAAACATCTCCTTTTACCACTGCTATTATCACATCACACACTTGTCAGTGAGAAGTGTTCTGAGACTGTATAGCATTAGTCACCCCGTGACACACCACCCCACTAGAGGTCGGCGTCCTCGACAGACCTCCCCAGACAAACTCATCCTGGGCGTATCGCTGTGGGGGAACCCCAGCATTAGACCTTGGCGTTCTGCGTAAAGTCGGGGCATCAGTCACTTCATTCCCACAGGTCGGCTCAGGTTCCTGTACAGGAGCAGCCATTAGTGTCGTCCCCTCCCGTGGAGGTAAGATCACCACGGCTGGAACCGTTTCAGACATGGGAACTGGTACATCCCACCACTCATCGGGATCAATCTGTGCAGCAGGTGTGAAGGTTGGGGCTGTCGGATTCAACCGATGCACCTCAGTCTCCGTTGTGGGAGTCTCTGAATTACAAGGTCTGAGCATATTACGGTGAAGAGTCCGGGTAACTCCTTCACCCCTTTCAGGCTCTATCTCATACACTGGTCCGTCAGGGATGACCCTTCGTTTTACTCGATATGGCATTGCCTCCCACCGATCATCCAACTTTCCCGAGGGTCTCTTGGCCCTTACTAACACCCTGTCCCCAGGTTGGAAGGGTTCATGTTGAACCGGGGTCTTGTCTGGGTGACTGGACAGTCGGGTTTTGTCAATCACCAATCGGTGTATGGTCTGCAGTTTTCGACGGTGTAGTTCTACCCAGTCATCGGGCGAGCGAGCGCCCTCTCTCTCAGGATTTGTCAAGTTCAATTCTTCAATCTCCCGTCCGGGATGCCCAAACAGCATCAGGTATGGCGTGTAGCCGGTGGTACTATGGACCCGATTATTATAGGCCCAGAGCAACTCAGCTAAGCTCTCTGGCCACCGAGCTTTTTGATCTTTCTCCAACGTTCGCAACATCTGAAGGAGGGTGCGATTGAATCGCTCACAGGCCCCATTCCCCTCTGGGTGATAAGGAGTCGTCCGGGATCTGTGGATACCATACACCCGATACAACTCCGACATGAGCCGCCCCTGAAAACATGCCCCCTGATCTGAGTGAATACGAGTGGGGCACCCATACACTTGGATGAAGTGCTTACACACATCCCTGGCGGCAGATTCGGCAGTCTGATCTTTCGTAGCTACTGCTACTGCAAACTTGGTAAAGTGATCGGTCATTACCAAACAGTACTGATGTCCGCTGTTGGAGTGTCCTATCAGGACATAATCAATCATCAGCACCTCCAACGGCGCAGTGGTCCTAATCGTCTGAGTGGGGGCCCTTTGTTCTGGGGGTTTAGCGAGCTCACAGGCCCTGCAGGCTTGGCACACGTCCTGCACTGTCTGCTCAAGACCAGGACAATAGACAAATCGCTGGAGCCACTTGAACGTTTTATCAGGACCAAAGTGGGCCCCTCTCACATGAGCCTCACGGGCAACTTCCCTGGCACTGGTACTTGGTATTACTAGTTGCCATCTCACCTCCAACTCAGTCTCTAAATATACTTTACGGTACAGTAACCCATTCTCACACTTCAGTCTATCCCACTGTTGCATTACTCTTGCCCCCATAGGTGGCAAGCGTTTGCGCTCCATCGGGGTAGGCCACTCCTTTGCCATCACCCACTGCTTGATCTTTCTTAGGGTCACGTCATCATTCTGAGCATATACCCAATCTCCATGGGTTTTCCCAAGCAACACTGGTCGGTCTGTCACCACCCCACTTGTCCGTGCCAGTATCACAAACAAGGGTATTCTACCCAAGTGGGGAACCTCTGAGTCTTCCAACTCTCCATCCTTATCTCGTCCGGAGTCATCCGGCGTCACTCGAGACAGGGCATCCGCATTTGCATTTTCTCTACCGGATCGGTACTTGATCTTGTACTTGTACCTGGACAACCTGGCCATCCATCGCTGCTCCAAAGCACCCAACTTTGCATTGTCTAGGTGCGCCAAGGGATTGTTGTCGGTCATAACAGTCACTTCCGCTCCTGTCAAGTATTCTGAGAATTTCTCCGTCATGGCCCACACTAGGGCCAGTAGTTCCAGCTTGAATGAACTATAGTTGTCAAAGTTCCTCTCTGTCTCCCTCAGGGACCGGCTTCCATAGGCTATGACCCTCTCACGGCCATCTTGTTCTTGGGCGAGCACCGCACCTAGGCCATGGAGACTCCCATCTGTGTATAACATGAAGGGCTTGTCAAACTGCGCATAGGCGAGTATTGGTGCACTCGTCAGGGCTTCCTTCAACTCCTCGAACGCCTGTTGTTGTTTCTCTCCCCATGGAATGGGCTGGTTCTTTGGCCCCCGGGAGGTCCCCCTCAGCAATTCGTTCAGCGGTCCTGCCTTCTTTGAAAAATTTCTTATGAAGCGCCGGTAATATCCAGCTAGGCCCAAGAATGCGCGAAGTTCCCTGAGGGTTCTTGGGACAGGCCAGCGTTGTACCGCTTCCACCTTGCTGCTTGCCGGTTGCACCCCCTCAGCAGAGACAATATGCCCCAGGTACTCAATCTGTGTCTGGAACAGCTGGCACTTCTTGGGCTTGACCTTGAGCCCATGCTCCATCAGGCGCTTCAGGACTTGTCTCAGCCTCTGAAGATGTTGTTCGAAGGACGATCCGAAGACCACAATATCGTCCAGATAGATGAGCACTGACTCAAAGTTTAGGTCACCAAGACAATACTCCATGAGTCTTTGGAACGTGCCGGGGGCATTGGACAATCCAAAGGGCATCCTTCTGAACTCATACAAGCCCATCGGCAAGATGAACGCTGTTTTCTGTCTGTCTTCTGCTGCCATTGGCACTTGCCAGTATCCGCTCGCCAGGTCTAGGGATGAGAAGTATTTCGCCTTTCCCAATGCGGATAAGGATTCCTCGATCCGCGGCAAGGGATAAGAGTCTCTCACTGTCTTTGCGTTCAGCTTCCGGTAGTCGACACAGAAGCGTAAGGTGCCGTCTTTTTTTCGGACCAGCACCACCGGGGCAGCCCACGGACTCTGACTTGGTTGTACCACGCCATTATCCAACATTTGATGTAACATCTCCTTCACTTCTTGGTACATGTTTGGTGGGATCTGTCGATACCTTTCACGGATTGGGGCCGTGTTCCCGGTCGGTATTCGGTGCTCGATAGCAGACGTACAGCCAAAGTCTTCGTCATGCCTAGAAAATGCAGCTTGGAACTCCCATAGGGTCTCTTCCACTAGCCGTACTTGGTCTGGACTCAAAGAGGGACGGTTTATTCCCATCATTTCCAGGATCTTCCTCCCATTCCACTCGGGCGTGGGTTTTTCAGGTTGATCCATCTGTACCGCCAAGGTCCAAACGTCCCCTCTCTCTTCCCTAAGAGTAAAGGGTCTTCTCCGGGCTGTCTCACCCTGGTGTAGGAAGACTCTGGCGACCTTGACTCTCCTTGGTAGGGTCACGTCATGATCCTGTAGATTCACGCACCGCACCGGCACTCTCCCGTTTCGGACTGTGGCCACCACTCGCCCAAACATCACACCAGTTATCTCTTCACACCGCTCTACCGGTTCCAGCTCGACATCCAATCCGTCCACATTCAGATTGGTCCCCACAGGCAACATCAATGTCCGTTCCTGCCGGGGAGGTATTTTTACGGGCGCACCATTCGGGGTATACACCGCCCCCAGCCGGTGGTTTTCAGGGAGTCCCTTCTGGATTCGGCAAGTCTGGACAATTTGCCGGAAAACTTGCTGTGTTGGCCTATGTGCCGTAGTCCGCTTCCAGTACTCCGGTCCTTTCTTGGTGAAAAGCACGTGGTTCAGGTCTCGCAACACATTCATGCCTAGAATCACCGGGACCTCCGGCAAGTAGGTAGACTTGACAAGGATAACTCCCTTGACTCCTAATTCTTGGCCACAGGCCCAAAGCCGCATCCAGACTACCCCATGTACAGGGATAGTTCCATTATCTGCCGCTCTCAGTCGGATAACCATTCCGGTGTTTGGTCGCATAAGGTGGCCATGATGCCGTTCAAAATAGTCTAAGGGCATTGTTGTTACTTCAGAACCCGTATCCACTAGGCAGGGGACCTTCTTTCCCTCAAAACTCACTTCCAGCACGGGGCTTTTTGCGATCAAATCATGTGGGCTTTTTGGAGCACTTGGGCCCCCTGATACCCCCGCGGTGCGCCCTCTTATCGCGGAGGTCTCCCGTTTAACGGCGGTGAGTTGCTGGGCCTGGCCCTTCTCGGTCCTGGGCAGTTCCTTGAGATATGCCCGAACTCTTGACATTGCCAACATTGAACATTGCTATAGTCCCACTCCCGAGGTGGTGGCCTTTGTCGCAGTTGGGGGTCAGGAGGAGAGCGATACCACGGCCGTGATGGAGATGGCCTTCCCTGTGGTTCCTCTGTTTGCCACATGGGGGGTCTTGCTGAGCATTGACATGGGGGCCCGTCTGAGGGAGTTGGTAACGGGTTCCCAGCAGCAGGAGTCTGTACCCTACTCTGCACCTGGCTCAATTGTTGGGTTAGCGCATCTATAGTACGCTGCATTTCTCTCATCTGGGCCTCTGTCTCACCCCCTACAGCATTGGTCATCACCCTTCCAGCTCTCTGCATGGCGACCTGACCCACCTCTGGCTCCTCCATTTGAGTCCTGGCGATGGTCTCCTCCAGAATCTGGACAAAGGTCAGGGTCTTGTCCGCCAGCACGCGGTTCTGTAGTTCCCGCCTCACCGTACTCAAACATAATCCCCGAATAAAATAGTCCCTCAACAGCTCGTCATCTTCCTCAGGGGCACGCTGGGCGTGGGATTCGGCCCTCCGGACATCAGCTAACAACCCCTGTAGTTCATTAGCATACTCAGGGACGGTCTCCCCCTCCCTCTGTCTCCGATTAACAAACCGGGCAAGTAAATCAACTGACGGGGCACGGTTCCCGTAAACCTTCTCCAACCTGTTTACTATGTCTGTCACCGTACTCCTCTGGGACTCTGGCAGTAATGTGATTGTCCGTCGGGCATTCCCTTCCAGAGCATTTATCGCTACCTCCGGTTGGAGTTCGGGGGCTAGATTACACAGTTTAATCGCACTCCTCAGTCGTTCAGTCCAATCGGTCAGCAACATGTTATGTCCGTCAAATTTAGTCAGTTGGTTTAAGATGGCACCTGCTGGTAAACACCTGACTGGGGCTGTCGGTGCAAGGGTAGGTGCAACAGGCGGGAGGACAGCACCTACAGCCACCCCGCCATTAGGCACACGGTCCGCGTCCACCAAGGGCGCGTCCCCAGATGCGTTGTCCATGTCCATGGTGGCACCGTATCCTGCCGACTACGCCAAAAATGTAAGGGGGGAGGAGGAAGGGAAAGACACGGCAGCCGACTGGCTACCGGGGCTCTTGCAGGAACTTTTAGGATACAGCGGTTCCACGGACAGGCACAACCACACCAGACACGAAGTAAGAAATATAAATTTTACTCTATACCCTTTTGGGGTGAACTCCAGGCTAACAGGCCTGATGAAATCAATAATTACAAGACACTCAGCCGAGGGCTGAGACCCCTGAGTGACACTGCACCGTGACCTAATATGTCAGAACTAGTGAACTATGCCTTTAACTAGCGGCTACATATATATAGCAGCTGCAATTTACCTATTAATACCAAGCTAACAAAACAATGTAAGTATGCAGAGGAAGATCACCTGCGGTGTCACACTGGGGTTAACAATATCACAGTTTACTATTTAACTTACCCACTCCCCAATATCCACATTTCAACACACTACCCCAACCCTGCAGGGAAGACTTCAGCAACCGGTTTTGTTTTATCAGAAGTTGGTGCTTAGCTGCACAAGTCTTAGTGAAACAAATAACTCCTCTTATGACATACTTCTGGTACTATAATCCAGGATATAGTGTCTCTTTTGAATAGCAGGACAACACGTGCTGTATCTCCGTTTGGATAGAACTCGCTTTAAAGCAAAATGGCCGGAACCAGTCTATGCTAGGTTTTTGGCGCCAAAAAAAAAAAACTATTTACTGCGTGTATACACTATTCACCCTTATGAAAGGTGAATCGGAGCTCCGCTTACCCGGGTTAGCAAGGGGGCGAACAGTCAGATGGACTTTCCGAAGGAAACAGGAATTTCTTTGCCTCCAGGCAACTGGAACACGGTGTCACAAGGGCTGGTCCTTCTTGTCATCCGCTCCGCGGCGTCTGCACAGCAATCGTCTCCAACTCTCCTGACATGGGAACCAGCAACAGGTTCGGGCTTCTCCAGAGCTGGCCCTGGCCTGAAACAAGCGTTGCAGGGCAGCGGATGGCAATGGATTGTCCCTCAGATCTCTCACTGCTCACAGCCAGCTTCTTCTCCCCCACTACAGCAGTCCACTTCCTGAACTCGTCACTTCCTGGTTTTTCCTTTACCTAACACAGCGGCATCTTGTGGTCAAAAAGAATTACTACAATAGAATTTTTCATTACAGAAACATCTCCTTTTACCACTGCTATTATCACATCACACACTTGTCAGTGAGAAGTGTTCTGAGACTGTATAGCATTAGTCACCCCGTGACACAGCAGTCTGTCGGTCCATCTGCACAGTTAGCACTTCCCTCTGTCTTTATTTCTGCTTGCATAGCCTCACAGCCTAATTCATGCCTGCAGAGATCACCCACTTTGTGTAGCCTGGTGATAAGGCGGCATTGGCACCAAAATAAATTGTCACAGACAGAATACTCAGAAGGTGTACATATATAGCACCAAGAAAAATGGTTTTGTCAAACTTTTTATGGCAGAAGAAGATTGGACATCCAGAAACAGAAGAAAGCCATAGACAGTGAAGAGGAATACATGGATAGAAAGAAAGCCAAATACACAAGATGGACAGGAAAGATGTATATTTAGTCTTATCAGCCACTGGCTGCAACAGATGTGGAACTGAGCAGCAGACTCCTCTGGCAAAACTCCTAATGAGCTGAGCAGATTACTGTAGCTGAAGGCAAATGTTGTGCACAATGCCTGAAATTTTGCTTGTGTTATAATTTTCTGAATGCACATTTGCATAACTTGGTGTCGGGAGTGTTATTAAATGTCTTTGCCTGGATTCGGCTCTAGACAATTTTGCAGGCGTCTTCCAAGTAGAAGCATAAAATTAAATTATAATTAAAAAAAACTGTCAGCCATTACGGCTGCTAACTGACCGATGCCCTGGCGATACTAAGCAGATCCTGGTCCCTGGATGGATGGGGACGTTAATATAGCCCTGTCACTGTACCTCTATTTCCATCCACAATGTGCACACAGCCATCTGAGAGTGCTATCTATCAGTTACCTGAGAACAAAAAGGCTGCAGCAAACTAGATTGTGTAAAATCAATAGGACCCATCAGTCCTAGCCGTAGTCATTACTGATACATTCGGACTTCATTGTGCCTGCATTGTAATACAATCCTCTGTGCCCCAGGAAGTCCATAGAGCGGTTCTGCATATACTTATTACCATGGACAGGTTAGGTATTATTGTGCAGATCCATCTGTCCTGACAAAGATGGCACAACATAACCACTGCTGTCACACCATTCACCATTCTGCTTTCCCCATCTAATCTGTAGGATAGAGGTGCCTAAAGAAACAATGGCAGCAGTTACAAGATATGACATATTACTGCTGTGTCCAGAGTGTACACTCTCTGCTCAAACGCGGCCATATACAAGCTCTATGGTTCTGTTCACATCTGCTTTACTCATTTCTATTGTCCTATTATGTCAGAAGCCGAACACAACAATGGCAAAGTTACTGGATCCATCAAATGGTGGACACCAAAGGTGTCTTATGGACCCCACTAACTGTAATAGGGTTTCCATAGTAGTATCAGTCAGTTTACTGGGTAAAATGTGGACTATGCTACTTTTCTCTCATGCAGATGTGAACAAACACCAAGTTAAAAAGGTCCTGTCATGTCCTCATGTTTAATATACCCTTAGACTGATGCGGCAGCACTGAGTCTGCCATTATGATTGATTTTCTTTAGCTTGCCTACTTCCAAAGATATCAATGAAGTTACTTTAGGCTGGTGATATAAGTTTATGGTCAAATGGATGGTCCTCATTGCCCAATATCATGACCGGAGAGTGAAGGACCGCCCACTTGACAGTACATTGCTACTCGTATCATTGGATCTGGGCTGCAGTGTAAGTCTAGGGTTGTATAAAACTCAAATGTCAGAGCAGAAGCATAACTTAAAGCTCCTGGACCCCAGTGCAAAATCTGTAGGTCATGGCACCACTTCCTATGGCCCAGATCAGACAGGAGCAACCAAAACTTACATATACTGTATTGTGAACAAGTCTTATAACTATTGATTTAAAGCCCACGTCAGGGATGTTTCGCAAGTGCCAACCCATCTAACATGTATGGCTGGTATCTAACTGTACTAGAATGCAAAATCTGCGGAAAGACCTTCAGGGGAAATAATTCTCATCAGAAATAAGGAAAAATTGCTCTCAAAACCAACAACCCTTTTAACAATGCAAATTCACATTTCATTTTGATATCTTCATATCTTCAACTTGAGAGTTTTTATCTTTTGCTTAAAATTTCTGGTGGCACATTTAGCACGGTGCCATGATACACAGATCTACCCTCACCGAGGTTGGGAATAATCTCTCTAGATCATATTTAAGTTGCCATCTAACACCAAAAAGACAAATCCAGCATGCAGCAATAAAAGCACATAGTCATGTGTGTCAGAGGAAGAATCCCTTTGAAAGCAGACAGCACTTTCCCTTGAGGTTAAGGGCAATCCATTTGCACTGCTTGGCCCCTGGTCTACAGCTGGGAGACTTCAATAGCTTCTGAAATGACATTGTTTCCTCTGGAGAATAATCTGCTTGATTTACTGCATGTTGGACATTGCGACTCTCTCAATGTAAACAGTACACATCTAGCAGATTAAGACAAATGCTTAACCAAGAGGTGTAGAAAGAAAGTATGCCAGGCTTCTACAGGGGGACGGAAGAAACTTATTTTACTATTAAACAAATGTATTCTAGAAGGTGCAATGGGCTGAAATGCATGGCTGGGGATACACATTAGAAGACAATAGCAATTCTCTACAGAAATATCCATATACACAGTCCACCAGCCTTCCGACATACCTAAATGTCAAACTATTCCCCTATGTAGCAGTCTGCCATTGATGATTATATTCTACTGACCAGACAACAGGAACATATCTAATGGGGGGTGCAGAGGTGCCAGTGTCCTTGATGGGACTCACAGTGGCATCTGCCACATAAGAAGACACCAGTATTAGAAATAGCACAGGATAGATGGAGCGGTTATTGGTAAGGCATTGGTGCTTCTAGTTACTATTCTGTCAGACAGGATTACAGCATGTTTAGACATCATCAATATAGATAAAAAGTTGTCATTGCTTGTTACCATAATGCATATGGCCAGCTTAAGTATCTATCTATTTATCTATCTATTATATTTTTTATTATATATCTATGTTCCTATCTATCTATCTATCACATATCTACTGTATGTCTATTACCGTATTTTTCGGACTATAAGACGCACTTTTTTTCCCCAAAATTTTGGGGGAAAAGAAGGGTGCGTCTTATAGTCTGAAGGTGGCGCCTGGCATCCGCTGTAATAGAGAGGCGGAAGCCGGCAAGTGATAGACGCCATTACAGGTGCCGGGGCCTGAGACATCGCTGCCCTGTCCTGCATGAAGCCAGCAGCGGGAAGAGTGATGCTGCTATTCCGCTCCTCCGTCCCCCCGCCGCTGGCTTCATGCAGGGCAGGGCAGGGCAGCGATGTCTCAGGCCCCGGCGTCTATCCCTCCCCGGCATCCGCCTCTCTAGTACAGCGGATGCCGGGTCAGTATCCGTGGCCCCTTCTCCCCCGGGGCCGGTCCCCACCGGCCCCATACCTGTGACGTTGCAGGCCGGCTCCTGCGCGGCGATATCGCAGGAGCCGACCTGTTCGGGTGACAGCCGGGAGCCTAATGAGGCTCCCAGGCCTGTCACTGCTGTATTAGTATTGCGGCTGGTCTCTATGACCAGCCGTAATACTAATAGACAGAATGTCCCATAGACGGCAATACAGTTGTATTGCCGTCTATGGGACTTGCGATCAAGTGACCGCAGGTTCAAGCCCCCGGGGGGGAATAAAATAGTAAAAAAAAAAAAATAAAAAAAAAGCTTTAAAAATATGAAATAAATAAAAGTTCTAAATCACCTCCTGTTTTTTTTTCAATACAAGGTGATCTAAGCAATAGATATCCCCCAAAATGGTATAACTAAAAAGTACGGCTGGCCCCGCAAAAAAAACGCCCTATACATCCCCGTACAGCTGCAGGGTCACCTGTCAATGTGGTCTTGCAGCTGTTGCAAAACTACAACTCCCATATATTAAATATTTTACCAGTTTTTGCTTCAAATTTTTTTTTCCCTATTTTCCTCCTCTAAAACCTAGGTGCGTCTTATAGTCCAGTGCGTCTTATAGTCCGAAAAATATATATCTGTGTATGTTATTTCTATTAGCTATATATTATCTATTTATTTCATATCTATCTATTATCCATCTATAATCCATCCATCTATAATCCATTATTATCCATACATCATTGTCTATCTGGGTATTTAGTTATCTATTTATCTACTTATTTGTGCATGTATGATATAGCTATTATATTTATATTATCTATCTATCTATCTATCTTTGCATCTAGATCTATCTATATTTATATCATCTATTTCATGTTTATCGATCTCGTATCTATTTATCTATCTTGTATCCATTGTCTATCTATGTACCAATCTACCTGTCGCTGCATCTATCTATCTATCTATCTATCTATCTATCTATCTATCTATCTATCTTATGTATAGTATCTATCAATCTCTAAATTGATCATCTAGCTATATTTCTATTATCTATCTATCTAATGTCTATCTATCTATTTATCTATCTATCTATCACATATCTATCTATCTATCTATCTATCTATCTATCTATCTATCTCATAGCAATGGATGTATGTGTGTGTCTATTATACATGTTAGAGCTGCATTCAGCACACACTATTGTGTAACCATATTCATAAATTATTGAAATGTGTATAAAATCTTAAAACAAAATCAGTTTTAGTACCATCCGGTGCTTAACTAACTGCCACATGTGAATAGATACATATATATTTAGGGTACAGCTCCAGTGTATGCTTGTATAAGATCATCATCTGTATTCAATTCATGAGAGAGAGAGAGAGAGAGAGAGAGAGAGATAGATAGATAGATAGATAGATAGATAGATAGATAGATAGATAGATAGATAGATAGATTTACAGTACAGTGTATATATTGTAAAATAAATAAATAAATATAAATATATATATATGTCTGTGTCTGTGTGTCTGTGTGAACATTACAGCAAAAAATGTAAGGTTGCCAGCAAATACATGAATGAATTAAGATACATCTATGTTAGGTATTCACGTGAAGACACTGAGCACATGTGTAGATCAGCGTGCTTTGAATCATTTGCACGTTACATATTAGGATAATGAGCTCAGGCTGTATGCGCATCTGTACGTGTGTGACTTGCATAGTATGCATGGTCCACATTAGGATAATGAGGCCAGCAGCCTGCCTCCTCCTCTGCTGCTGCTCACTATCAGGAGCGCTGTCATAAATTACCAGCACATCAAGTCCACCAATCAGATTGTGCATATAAATCAGCCTGTCACACGGCAGCCAATCCTGCAAGATACTAAATCACAGCTGCCAAGTGCGCTGACCAATCACAGGCCCCTGGCTGTAAATCTGCAGCAGACTGTATTCCCCTGTCTGAGGAGGAGGGGTGAGGGGGAGACTGTGCACAGACAGGCTTCCCCCTGCTTGGATTTTTTCTTTTTTTCACATTCCTTTTCTCTTTTCCTACTTTTAAAGCGGCTGAAATGCTATATCGAGATTATACAGCAAAGCTTTCCAGGGGTATCTGGTCTTATAAACCCATAACAGTATGATATTATATTATAATGCATCGCTGTCCCGTCACAAAGACATCCAAACATGTTCCGTGAACAAATGTGGACTGCAGGCCGTGTTTGGCTATACATCTGTGTGACAAATTCTGCAATCTCTCCCACCGATAAGAGGCAGACAGCGCTATCTCTAAATTAATCAGCATTACTGACGATGAAGCCACAATGAGAGCATTACAGTCCTGGCACTCTATAAGTCAGTAGCCTAACCCCCCATATATCACTTGGCCGTGCTGTCATCCGGATTTGTGGGCCCAGTGCTCTGTCACCTTTCCCTCACTCACAACTGGTTAATTCCAGAATGGTGTTGTCATTGTGCGATCTTGGTAAATTGCGTATTATAAGACGTTCCCTATAAATTGATACTCCAGCTGTAGCATCTCCTAAGGCATAAATTGCAAGACTTCAGATTATATCATGATCTCAACCCACAAATATCATACCAAGATCCACCCAAACTAAGTCCATCTCAGTCTAGACCCTGGATAAAAGCTGCAACTGGTGTCAGCTATGTCCGTCTATAAATCATAGATTTGAAGGTCTGTAGAAATCTAGTCTGTCCTGGAATAATTTATACTACCACTAAAAAAGTTGGTTGTCTTCTCCTTAGGTGTATGTGGTCTGTGAACCTGAATTACCCCAATCCAGCCTAACTGTAGATGAGTGATCTGCAATGAGACGCTGAGATGTGGAGGCCTATAGAGATGTGGAGGTCTATAGAGATGTGGAGGCGTATAGAGTTGTGAAGGTTTATAGAGATGTGGAAGTCTATAGAGATGTGGAGGCCTATAGAGATGTGGAGGCCTATAGAGATGTGGAGGCCTATAGAGATGTGGAGGTCTATAGAGATGTGGAGGTCTATAGAGATGTGGAGGCCTATAGAGATGTGGAGGCCTATAGAGATGTGGAGGCCTATAGAGATGTGGAGGTCTATAGAGATGTGGAGGCCTATAGAGATGTGGAGGCCTATAGAGATGTGGAGGCGTATAGAGATGTGGAGGCCTATAGAGATGTGGAGGTCTATAGAGATGTGGAGGCCTATAGAGATGTGGAGGCCTATAGAGATGTGGAGGCCTATAGAGATGTAGAGGCGTATAGAGATGTGGAGGCCTATAGAGATGTGGAAGCCTATAGAAATGTGGAGGTCTATCGAGATGTGGAGGCATATAAAGATGTAGAGACCTATAGAAATGCGGAGACCTATAGAGATGTGGAGGTTTATAGAGATGTGGAAGCCTATAGAGATGTGGAGGCCTATAGACATGTGGAGGCCTATAGAGATGTGGAGGTCTATCGAGATGTGGAGGTTTATAGAGATGTGGAGGTTTAAAGAGATGTGGAGGCCTATAGAGATGTGGCGGTCTATAGAGATGTGGAGGTCTATAGAGATGTGGAGGTCTATCGAGATGTGGAGGTTTATAGAGATGCGGAGGCCTATAGAGATGTGGAGGTCTATAGAGATGTGGAGGCCTATACAGATGTGGAGGTCTATAGAGATGTGGAAGCCTACAGAGATGTGGAGGCCTATAGAGATGTGGAAGCCTATAGAGATGTGGAGGCCTATAGAGATGTGGAGGTTTATAGAGATGTGGAGGCCTATAGAGATGTGGAGGTTTATAGAGATGTAGAGGCCTATAGAGATTTGGAAACCTATAGAATTGTGAAGGTTTATAGAGATGTGGACACCTCTATGTCATCCATAGATGCAAGAAAATCAGTGTCGCGGTTGTCAACGTTATGAAGGCCCTGAATGTAACTAGGAAGTGCTGTATAACCATAAATCCTCCCAAATCTTACATGAAGCCCTGGTCACACATACCTTTCGAATAATGAATTTTATGTTAGGGTGGCATTGACATCTGGCATTTCATCCTCTTTCATCTCACAAAGATATACAACCTAAAAAACATTCCATATTCTTCAACAATAAAACCAATTCTCGTATCCGTATAATATAAAAAATTGCTATCGATCAAAAGTAAGCACATGCAAACAGTTTCTAATAGATCATATATAGAGGAACAAATCAATAAATAGGTTTTTGAAAAATCACAACAGTATTGGAATTTTTATGTTTAGAAGTGGTCGCCATCTTTGGGATGTGTAGCCATATTTCCTGTCCCTATTGAACCAGCTTCTCGGAAACTGGAAAACTTACCATTTATTGTCAGCATGTTTAATCACCATAGTTTATGGTTAATGGGACAACCAATATGGCTGACAACCAAAAAT
Organism: Leptodactylus fuscus; assembly: GCF_031893055.1. Classification (NCBI taxonomy): domain Eukaryota; kingdom Metazoa; phylum Chordata; class Amphibia; order Anura; family Leptodactylidae; genus Leptodactylus; species Leptodactylus fuscus. The sequence continues at coordinate 232,869,490 of NC_134266.1, read as the reverse complement.
GGCCCTTAGTATATATGATAACAAAAGAAGCTTAACTTTGACAATTGTTCTAACATCTAAATATACAGACACTTATCTTGTTTTATTCTGACAACCCGGGTCTGTAATCAACTGATCATTGTAGATTCAGCTTCAATCACAAATGATCCACCATGCCTGGCACACACAATGGGGGACGGGTTCTCATCTTTCAATCTACTTATATTTTTTCACAAGCACGCATATGCACAAAGATTTGCAACCCGTTATACCGATCAATGCCAAGCACATTACTTTTGCTAAAAGTGGTTGGCCTTGACTGGGGAGGGGCAGGCGTTCACAGTCCAACAAAATTTTCAAAACTGACTGAAGGACATAAAAAAATACAGCAAAATTATTAAGTGGTGCACACTTCTTAGAGGTTTGGCATATCTCAAACCAGCACATAGGTTATAACTTGTACATCAGCGGGGGTCCAACCAGTCAGACTCACACTGATCAGGAGATTGAGGGACATTTGTCTTCTATTCTGAAAGGAGCCAAGTACTGAACTTCAGCTATTTCCAATATTCCCACTGATTCAGAAGAGAGGACAATGTCCCCCTTTCTCCTGATCAGTGAAGGTCTGTGATGTCAGACCTCCATTGATCTGCCAGTTATCCCCTGTCCTATGGATAGGGAATAACTTGTCTTTAAGACACATATACTACATGCAAGTCTTAATAAATCAGCCCAATTGTGTAGTATTATATGGTGACCATTGAAATGAATGGCCATCCTTGTAATATTTAGGAAGGCCAAATCCACCGGGGGTTCTGACGATTGATGTTACTATGCTCTAATGGGGCATATGAAGATCTGAGGATGTCCACTAGTTTAAGATGAAATATAGCTGCCCTCCAGAACATTGTCTGTGCTAGATGTAGCTTACAATAGTAAGTTCTCTAGTTGTCACAAAGAGAAACTTTCATAGCAAAACTAATAATAACAGGGTACCTGTCGAGAAGACGGGGCGGTAAGGCTGTATCTCGTACAGAAAAACATTCTGTGCAAATTGCTGTGTTCCTTCTTGCTGTCACATAATTCCTCTTATTAGATAGATTTTATTTTATGCAGTGCTCTACAGCTAGACAACAGTATATTTAGCAGGCTGAATGACCATCTTAAATGACAGATATTACAGAGAAGTGGGAGGTGGAAGGGTCAAAGATGTTCAAATCTCTGCTCGAGCTTTAGTCTGGAGGCTTTTCATTCATTATTTTTCTATAAATCTTCCTGATCTGTCATTCTGCCATTAAAATACTTCATTTTTAGGTATTTGTCCTAGGGCGGCAACACACTTTGTCTTCCACGTGTCTGTCCAAGTGCACACAAGGAAAAACATGCAGACTGAGAGGCCAATGTATAGTGATATCATAGTAGTTTATTGGTCGGGAACAGTTTTGTGACATGTGCGAGCTGTTTGTAGCCTGAATAAACTATATTGTTTGTTAACATTGCGTTAATTTGAGTTTAATTGGGCTTTGATATTTTTTTTTATCAGAAAAAAGTCTTGTAACATCAGGACAACCCCTGACTATATACTCTATTGGGGCATATACATAGAGGGTTCCTGAATTTCCTCCAAGGACATCACTATGTTCCTTATTCCTGTACATTGACACCATTGTGTTTATTATCTCTGCACTGTGACATTACTGTGTGCACTAACCCTGTGCTGTGACATCACTGTGTATGTATCTCTGCACTGTGACATTACTGTGTGCATTAACCCTGTGCTGTGACATTACTGTGTGCATTTTCTCAATACTGTGACATAACTGTGTGCATTATTTCTGCACTTTGACATTATTGTGCGTGTTATTGTTGCACTGTGACATCACAGTGTATTATCCCAGTACAGTGACATCACTGTGTATGTATCTCTGCACTGTGACATTATTGTGTGCATTAACCCTGTGCTGTGACATCACTGTGTGCATTTTCTCAATACTGTGACATAGCTGTGTGCATTATTTCTTCACTTTGACATTATTGTGCGTGTTATTGTTGCACTGTGACATCACAGTGTATTATCCCAGTATAGTGACATCACTGTGTGCATTATCTGTGCTGTAAATAGTTATATCTCTTAGTTATCCAACTTTTTAAGTTTTGAACTTAATGCCTATGGTGGGCATGATAGAGTGTGGCCCCATGTTTTTGCTAGGGGGCCCCATGGTTACTTATTAGGTCACTTTGTGCTGCTGGTTCTTGTTTCAGTATGTGGATCAGATTTGCAGAAATCTCATCCATTTTACTGCTACTGTATATTGGGGCAGGTTTGCCGTAGCTAACCAGCACCAATTACTTGTCATGAGTCCCCAACCTAAACAAGTGCAAAAAGCAGGGGAAACAAACAGCCAGTCACATCTATTCTCATAATTGGTGGAGGCTCAGCAAGTTATACCCTATTCTGTACTGAGGCAGTAACTTGTTGTGAAGTCTAAGGCCCATGTTGCAGACTGCAACGGAAACACGTTGTGGTTTTTTGCATGCTGCAGATTTTTTTCTGCAATGTGTGGATGGGATTAGCCAGATTCCCATTCACTTTGCAGGCAATGTAAAAGACAGTTTTTTCAAAACACTACTTTTTCATGACATCGGATCCCAGTCTGAAACTAGAAAAAGTCCAAAAGGCACATAAGTAATATGAAGCAGCAAGGCTCCATCAGGGCTCCAGTCAAGTAAGGAGGTGCTGGGGCAATATGGTGTTCTTTTTGATCCCCTCTCACAGCATCCACTTCACGTCTCTAGTGCTGATGGAAGAAAGACACGTCTTCTGCTCCAGTTCTTCTAGTTTGGCCTGCTAATAGCAGAAATCCCTCTGTCGTCCATGTGCAAAAGAATCGGAGCAGTCTTAAGTTATATTCATACGACAGTATTAAATTCAATGTCAGTGAATGGGGACCGTCAAAATATAGACTATGTCCTATTATTGGATGCTTTCACAGATTCCTTCCTACACTCAAATGTATAGAGGATCTGTGAAAATGGGCGCCCCTCGGGTGCAAGAAAATGTATTTAGCACCTTGGTCATCTGAATGTAGCCTTACCGAGCTACTGAGTTTTGTCATGTGGCACTGGACATAATAGGTGGGCATTATAAAAAGGGAATCAAAACAGCAGGGGGCAGTACTAGCACGCATGTAATAGGAATAACCAGAGCATTTTGTATATGACTTCAGGTTATGTTTTGAGTTTGAGAAATGTAATAAGAATCAGAGGACCAGAACAATAGACAGGCAGACTACTTAAAAAAAAAGCTGTGCCTGCAGGACTTTTTGGTACCCTGATTTCAGGCAGACATTATGATGGAGTCTGCAACGGAGACTCCAAAGCAAATATGAATGTAGTCTTATTGGCGGGGCCTGAGAATTTAATAAATAGGACACTACGTCAAAGAACTGCCTACTGAAGGGTTCCCAATATTCCTTCCCCTCTGTAAGTCCTTTATAGGAGTTACATCTTGTATGTATTTACAGTGAAATAAAAGTGCTACAATAATGGATATAATAGCTACAGTGGTATATACGTAAGCCAAAGGCGTCTACAGTGTTCTCGTATATAACGCACTAAGGCTAGTGACTTCATAGGCATACACTTTATGTTTCGGGGATGTGTTTACTATCCATATAATGTTTGCTTTGGTTTTTAGGGCTCCCTGACAGTCCATGCATGTAGATCCCATAAGAGATAAGTATAATAGCAGAAATCGCATTACGCTGTTTCTTCTAAATTTTTACTTTCCGTTGAACTCCCTGAGCTCGTCGTCTCTCGGTGAATATTGACAGCTATGAAGACTATCTGGTAATATTCCCTGATCACTCAAGCATATTCAATTTTACAAGCCGAGGCTTTAATGTGCTTCATTTCCAGCCTGTCACGTTGTGCTCTTTCACGGGATTGGTTCTCTTTTTTCCTTATTTCTGCCATTTATAAATACTTAATTACCATACTTTTCTGTAATATAAAACTGTTCTCAATTCATCTGTGGAATCAGCGTTTCTAAGTGATTTCTTGCAGAGAGAAGTTACCCCTGAAATGACACAGATATTTGCATAGGCTGGTGACCTGCCATAGTGGGGAAAAAAAGAATTAAGAATACAAATCATATAAGATAGATAGATAGATAGATAGATAGATAGATAGATAGATAGATAGATAGATAGATAATAGATAGATAGATAGATAGATAGATAGATAGATAGATAATAGATAGATAGATCGAGTCAATGACAGATGCTGGGGCTAGTTTACACTACTTTCAGGACAGGGGACACAAGTGACCTATGTAAATAGGTGTCAGTGGCAAAATATAATATGGCCTCTTTAGGTGGCTCCCCAGTCCCAAGGCTCAGGAAGGGCCAATGAGCACCCAAATTTCTTGCAAGCTGTGACAAGTATATGCCACTTAGAAGTGGCCTACAGTGGTAGAAGAATTTTACAAACACCTGTAAATACACACATATCTGCAACTAGTCTTTCCATAAGCAAGGGGGCAGCATCATAGTGTGACTGTGTGCCTACTCTTTATAGTGTCCCCCACCTCATACCCCAGACCATTAAAAATAAAATTGCTGGGCAACACAGTGGCTCAGTGGTTAGCACTGTGGTGTAACGCTGGAGTCCTGGATTCAAATCCCGCCAGGAACAACATCTGCAAGGAGTTTGTATGTTCTCCCCGTGTTGCGTGGATTTCCTCCCATTCTACAAAGACATACTGATAGGGCAAAAAAAAAAAAAATTGCCTTCAGCTACACTTAGGTGATCCTGGGTGCACGTTGTACGCATATGCAATGTATAAATCCAACAACATTGAGAATTGATGCAGAATGTTCATTCAGTTGATATCAGCCCAATTAGGAGGTCCTGAAAACTGTAGCCTGGTGGGGGCCCATGGAAGTCTTAATCCACCGCGGGGTAGGCACATAGTCATCCACACCTATATTCACTTCTATGGAACTAATAACGGTCGCCATTGTGAAAGTCCCTTCGAAGTGAATGGCGCAGTGACCAGGCCTGTGCCCCACTCTATTCACTTGGGACACTTCAGGTCTGTTCGCCTGACTTTGTCGTACTTTTCTAAGTGAATTTATCTTTCCCTCTTTTGCCTTTTTATATTGGCCTGATCTATAATTGAGGATTGCTAGATTTACCAGACAGGCCCAATGCTGCCCATTTGGCCTATAACTTAGCCCCATATAGAAAAAGTGGGGAGATTTATAAAAATATAATATAAGGGAGCGGCGCAGCAGTTGCCCTTAGCAGCCTATCAGCCCTTTGGTAATTGAATGCAGTAATCTAATTTGTGCTATGGGAAACTACTAAGCGTTACCCGATTTGTTGGATTAGTAATGCTTATACTGTTATGTGTTTGTAACCACATCTTGTAGCATCTTTACCATATGGAAACCATCAGCATGCTGCTGTTAATAAGTTTTTTTTTTTCCTTTTTCTGACTCCTTATTTAATATTCCAGTATTTCTATAGCTCCTACATATTCCAGAGTGCTGTACACTGACTTTATTCAAACCCATCTTTACATTCATGTCTGTTCTCAGTTTGGTTGAGAAACAGTTTACCCTCAGGCACATACATTGGTGCCAGTTACAATGGAACCTATATAGATGGGATTTATATGCAATGGGAGAGTTCACCCTTACAATGCACGCAGGGCCGCCACCAGGAATTTTGGGGCCCCATACACCCTAAGTGTCTGGGTCCCAACTTTTGAAGAGTAGAAAGAGGGAGAAAACGTTCCGCGCGCCGCAACAAGTTTAGCTCCGCCCACTTTTCTGTTGACTCCACCCATTCTCATTCATTTTCATGTGCTCCCACACAGTATAATCCTCCTACAGTCACCTGTAAATTATATGTCCCCCCCTCTATCTCTCCCCCAGTTTCATATACACCCTTCATCTGCCCCGTTTCATGTCCCCCCCTCCATCTCTGTCCCCAGTTTCATGCTGTTCTCCCCCTTTCAACTGCCCACAGTTTCATGTCCCCCCATCTCTGCCCCAGTGTCATGCTGTTCCCCCCCTCATCTGCCCCAGTGTCATGCCATTCCTCCTCCTTCATCTGCCCCAGTGTCCATGCCATTCTCCCCACTTCATCTGCCCCAGTGTCATGACATTCTCCCCCCTTCATTTGCCCCAGTGTAATGCCATTCTCCCACTTCATCTGCCCCAGTGTAATGCCATTCTCCCACTTCATCTGCCCCAGTGTAATGCCATTCTCCCACTTCATCTGCCCCAGTGTAATGCCATTCTCCCACTTCATCTGCCCCAGTGTAATGCCATTCTCCCCCCCCTCATCTGCCCCAGTGTAATGTCATCCCCCCCTTCATTTGCCCCAGTGTCATGCCATTCTCTCCCCACCCCCTTCATCTTCCACAGTGTCATGCCGTTCCCCCCTCCCCTTCATTTGCCCCCCAGTTTCATGGGCCCCCTTCATTATGTTAAACACAAAACAAACACTTATTTACACTCACCCTTCCTTCATCGTTCCCTCGCCGCTCCTCTCTCTGACGCTCCTGTCACTCCACTGACAGGTGTAAGCGCGATGTAAGGTCATGCCGTCACGCCGTCACGCGCGATGTGACACACGCCGAAGCCGGGCGCAGCATTAAAGCAGGAGCTGAGCTGAGCTCCTGCTTTAATCGCCTGTGTATTGAGCTCAACGGCGTCCGACGGACGCCGATGAGCTGAAATCGGGACAGGCAAGTGCCGGGGGGCCCCAAGAGGCTCTGTGGGCCCCGGCACTTGCCCGACTATACTATAGGGACGCCGGCCCAGGGCACAATTGCTGCTGCGGGCGCCAGGGGTCCGGCCAAAACCGGGCCCCCCCATTTTTCAATTTGGCCGGGCCCCTGACACCAGTAGCGGTAATACTGCCCTATCGGCGGCCCTGCACGTGTTCACACTATGGGCAATTTAATAGGAAACTAACTCAACAAGACTTTGCTCACTCTGCTTATCACACCGCAGTCAGATATATATGTTGTGTTTCTTGATGTCTATACTTCATGAACAAGAAATATGTCATCCATTCTCGCCATATTAGAAAAAAAAAAGGAAAAAAACTCATTTTTGTAGGATGTCCTATAGGAGGTGCAGAGGGAGTAGTCACTACTAGGCCCTGAACCCCGAGGGGGCCGCAAAGGTCTCTCTACCACATAAATTATACCACAATTCTAAATGGCACAAGGTCAGTCAGGGCTCCATTACAGAATCTGCATTGGGGCCCAGGAGTTTCGCATTTTGCCTCTGACAACAACCTATGGTTTTTATCTAGTTAAATACTCACCGCTCTTTTATTATGCAGCAAGTAAGTAAGGCCCTATAGATACTGAGGGCATGCAATAAATGCACATGGCAAATACAATGAGGATAATAGTACATGCAGAAACTCATTGGAAACCCATCCAGACACAATGGAAACCCACAAACCCAATACACCAATTGCCTCACAGCCATCTACAGTTGAAAGTCTAAGGCTATGCTGACACCTGCATTGATAATACGGATACCACTGGCAGCAGACACACCCTATTGGCCCTAAGTGTCAATGTTACAGCTATATCAATAAAAATGGAAAACCTGGAATAAGTTACGGGATCATTAAAAAGCGATTAAGGTGAAATTCACAAAACCATGTGTGATCCTGGTAATATGGTCCATGTGATGGCTGCATTGTGTAGGCCGTCCACAGCACAACTAAACTGGACCCGCTGCATCATAGTGATCATTGGTGCTGTGAAATTCAACCTGACCATAGGTCTAGTGTCCCATACTCACAGCATCATCTGAGTAGTGGACAATAGATGTAACCATGCTGTAACTCACAGCATTATCCAAACCGTATTACCTGGACCATACAGGACCATTAGCCATTAGCAGGGTCAATATGAGGTACCAAAATATATGGAGCCACAATGTATGCGGGTTATACATACAAGTGACTACAATTTATATACAGCACTATAGAATATGTTGGTGCTATATAAATGGGAAAAATAGAGAACATAACAACTATACTGCATTATACATATATGTACACTTTATAAAATATCAATAGGTGAAGGACCAGATGCTGGGACCCTCACCAAACCTCTGTGTATGGGCTGTACTTCTAGTTCTGGGGCTAGAACGTGCCCACTTTCTCAGTAGAATCCCCGCTGACGTTTATGGTATGTCCTGTTCATGGATCATAAAACACTTTTGCAGGGAAATAATTGTAACACAATTGAATTGTTTGGGAAATAAATGAATATGGCTTCAATTTAGGATGTACATATTGTCCCTGCTTTCAAATGTCACATCTTGTTCCAGCATCTTTTCCAGTCCTGTCTTTCCTGCTCACTAAATATACTGCAGATGGTTTATCTGTCTCTGCTGCTACCTGCTGGTCACTTTTAGTATTACATCAGTGTGGGATCGTTTAAAAAACTGAACAATTGGTTGTATTTCCAAGCAACACACATCCCAGCTGCCCCCTACTGGCCAGGCAGTTTTTATTCAAACTCTTTGTCTTTCTTTCTCCCTTGATGTCTGTATCCTGTATCCTAAATCTGATCTGATCCATACATAAAATAACTGTACAATGACTCTTTCGTCTACGTCTAGCATTGTCTTTACATTTATATTATCGAGCCAGGTTTGTGTGTAGTTGCTTATGCAGTGCAAAAAAAAAATTATAGATGAATCTGCAAAAGCATTGAAGCTTCTAGGCCCCAAACCTGTAGTAGGGAGCACTATTTTACCTGGTGTAAATATTACGTTGCAAACCCTATTGCTATTTCCCTGTTGGCAAGTATGAAAATGTTGGACTTCTCATGCATCAAATCCCAAATTTAACAAACTCATACAATATAATAAGCCTATTATTTATCCAATGTGGTAAATGCCAGGGGAAAAAAATCATCACACCTGTCAAACATAGGAAGAAAAAATAATGAAATACTTATATGTAACTCAAAATGATGCCAATAAAAACTACAAATTGCCCCCCAAAAATCAAGCCCTTGTACAGCTCTGTGGAAGGGATAATAAAAATGTCATGGGTTTCCGAAATGCATCAAATTTGGTACCACCATGATTGATATAACTGACATTTATACTGCACGTTGTATACCATAAAAATAATACAAAAAACTGTTGAAACATTTGTCCCCTATATACTGGATAGGCAATACCTAATAGACCTGTAGGGTACCCTAAGGAGGCATTTACACGGAGGAAGTTGGCGCCGATTCTGGCACGATAACTCGCTGCAGAATCAGCGCTGAAAAAAAGACTTCCATTGACTTCAATGGGTTCCATTTATCACTTGGAACCCATTGAAATCAATCGGAGACTTTGAGTCCCATTGATTTCAATGGGTTCCATGTGGAAAACAGAACCCATTGAAGTCAATGGGAGTCTTTTTTTCAGCGCTGATTCTGCTGCGAGTTATCGTGCCAGAATCAGCACCAACTTCCCCTGTGTGAATGCCTCCTAATAGGTTTCCAGTACAAGTTGATTTGGCAAAACTGGGAAACATATACAGTCCTATGAAAAAGTTTGGGCACCCCTATTAATCTTAATCATTTTTAGTTCTAAATATTTTGGTGTTTGCAGCAGCCATTTCAGTTTGATATATCTAATAACTGATGGACACAGTAATATTTCAGGATTGAAATGAGGTTTATTGTACTAACAGAAAATGTGCAATATGCATTAAACCAAAATTTGACCGGTGCAAAAGTATGGGCACCTCAACAGAAAAGTGACATTAATATTTAGTAGATCCTCCTTTTGCAAAGATAACAGCCTCTAGTCGCTTCCTGTAGCTTTTAATCAGTTCCTGGATCCTGGATAAAGGTATTTTGGACAAACAATTCAAGTTCAGTTAAGTTAGATGGTCGCCGAGCATGGACAGCCCGCTTCAAATCATCCCACAGATGTTCAATGATATTCAGGTCTGGGGACTGGGATGGCCATTCCAGAACATTGTAATTGTTCCTCTGCATGAATGCCTGAGGATTTGGAGCGGTGTTTTGGATCATTGTCTTGCTGAAATATCCATCCCCGGCGTAACTTCAACTTCGTCACTGATTCTTGAACATTATTCTCAAGAATCTGCTGATACTGAGTGGAATCCATGCGACCCTCAACTTTAACAAGATTCCCGATGCCGGCATTGGCCACACAGCCCCAAAGCATGATGGAACCTCCACCAAATTTTACAGTGGGTAGCATGTGTTTTTCTTGGAATGCTTTTTCTTTTTGGACGCCATGCATAACGCCTTTTTTTATAACCAAACAACTCAATTTTTGTTTCCAAAATGAAGCTGCCTTGTCCAAATGTGCTTTTTCATACCTCAGGCAACTCTATTTGTGGCGTACGTGCAGAAACGGCTTCTTTCTCATCACTCTCCCATACAGCTTCTATTTGTGCAAAGTGCGCTGTATAGTTGACCGATGCACAGTGACACCATCTGCAGCAAGATGATGCTGCAGCTCTTTGGAGGTGGTCTGTGGATTGTCCTTGACTGTTCTCACCATTCTTCTTCTCTGCCTTTCTGATATTTTTCTTGGCCTGCCACTTCTGGGCTTAACAAGAACTGTCCCTGTGGTCTTCCATTTCCTTACTATGTTCCTCACAGTGGAAACTGACAGGTTAAATCTCTGAGACAACGTTTTGTATCCTTCCCCTGAACAACTATGTTGAACAATCTTTGTTTTCAGATCATTTGAGAGTTGTTTTGAGTAGCCCATGATGCCACTCTTCAGAGGAGATTCAAATAGGAGATCAACTTGCAATTGGCCACCTTAAATACCTTTTCTTATGATTGGATACATCTGGCTATGAAGTTCAAAGCTCACTGAGGTTACAAAACCAATTTTGTGCTTCAGTAAGTCAGTAAAAAGTAGTTAGGGGAATTCAAATCAATAAAATGATAAGGGTGCCCATACTTTTGCACCGGTCAAATTTTGGTTTAATGCATATTGCACATTTTCTGTTAGTACAATAAACCTCATTTCAATCCTGAAATATTACTGTGTCCATCAGTTATTAGATATATCAAACTGAAATGGCTGTTGCAAACACCAAAATATTTAGAACAAAAAATGATTAAGATTAATAGGGGTGCCCAAACTTTTTCATAGGACTGTATCCTTTCTTCCTAGCTTGGAAACATAAAATGTTGGCGGCAGAAGTGATGTATGGAACAGCGTCATTCTTGTTTGTTAGATGTGTCTGGAATTGCAGCTCAATCCTATTAAAGTCAGTGGGCTAATCTGCAATACCAAACCTAACCTCATGCAACCCCTTAAATTATTCTAGACCCAGGCCTGAAAGTGAAAGAGGATATTTTTCCAAAATAGTGAATTTATTATGTAAAATTCTAAAAAGAACAAAACCAATCAAGTTTAATTTTGCGGAAATAACGGTCCAAAAAAATAAAGTGTCAGATGATAGGACTTCTAATGCTGTTTTAAGAATACTCTGTTGCCGTATTGTGTATCCCGCTGATTATCATTTATGATCCCATACTGATCCATATTTTAGTATTCAGCTGGATCCTGTTACAACATTATGCAAAATACCAGCGAAGTCTTAATTTGCATTTTATTGAGAGGGTTGAGGTGAAAGTCAGAAGCAAGATGGATTCTTCATAGCACGTTATTATATTTACTTTGGGACTCGTGTTAACTGTTCATGTTCACTATTACTATACTGTGGCTCAAACCTAAAGACATGAGAGAGCTGCATAAATAGTAATTCCTTAATATATTACAGTTATCAGAAATACTCTCTTTAGGCTCTGTTCACACTAGTGTTATCATTTTCATGTATAACAAAAGCCACAGCACTCTGCCAGTTAATGTAAATGACAGATACCACTGGTATATGATAAACCTAGTCTACTCTAGGCTCAAACTTGCACTCTGTTTTCCGCTCTTCGGGTCCTACTTGCAGGATTTTTCTTTCTGCATTTTTTTTTATGTCGATTGTGAGCCCCATATAGGGATCGCAAAGTACTTTTTTTTTTTTTCCCTATCAGTATGTCTTTGTAGAATGGGAGGAAATCCACGCAAACACGGGGAGATCATATAAACTCCTTGCAGATGTTGTTCCTGGTGGGATTTGAACCCAGGACTCCAGAGCTGCAGTGCTAACTACTGAGCTACCATGTTGCCCTCTTTCCACATTTTTAAAGCAGATTCGGGATTGGAATTCCCGAACGGAATTAAAGTGCTGGTGTGAATCCAGTCTTACTTATAAGGGGTTTTGCTATGGTTTCTATACAGTACAGAATACAGCACTATTCTTTATGTGAAATTAACCAGGCCTCTGACGACAGTGTGAACACAATTACAGTAAAATATCTGTGGGCTGTCAATCACTGTAAGTGGGTGGAGCAATCAGGACTCTTACTGGTTCTCCTAGGAGTCCTGTCAGGATTTACCGTATTTTTCGGACTATAAGACGCACCTAGGTTTTAGAGGAGGAAAATAGGGAAAAAAAATTTGAAGCAAAAACTGGTAAAATATTTAATATATGGGAGTTGTAGTTTTGCAACAGCTGCAAGGCCACATTGACAGGTGACCCTGCAGCTGTACGGGGATGCATAGAGCATTTTTTTTGCGGGGCCAGCTGTAATTTTTAGTTATACCATTTTGGGGGATATCTATTGCTTAGATCACCTTGTATTGAAAAAAAAAAACAGGAGGTGATTTAGAACTTTTATTTATTTCATATTTTTAAAGCTTTTTTTTTTTTTTTACTATTTTATTCCCCCCCGGGGGCTTGAACCTGCGGTCACTTGATCGCAAGTCCCATAGATGGCAATACAACTGTACTGCCGTCTATGGGACATTCTGTCTATCAGTATTACGGCTGGTCTCTATGTATATTAGCAATGGCTGGTTGCCTCAGCCATCTTTTTCGGTGTGGCCTGCTGGGGGAGCAGTATATCAACCAGGGACAGAAATAGACTTGACAGGCTGATCAGGAGGGCCAGCTCTGTCCTGGGGAGCCCCTTGGACCCAGTACAGGTGGTGGGTGACAGAAGGATACTGTCTGTGGTGACCTCCATGCGGGGGAACAAATCCCACCCCATGTATGGGACCCTGATGGGACTTGGCAGCACTGTAAGCGACCGTCTGCTTCACCCCAAGTGTGAGAAGGAGCGCTATCGCAGGTCCTTCCTTCCAACCGCGACCAGGCTGTATAATCTACATCAGACCAAACGAAGAGCTCTCCGCACAGAGAATTAATGATTATGAGGATGACCATGAGGTCTTCCTCTTTCTCTTCTGTTTTTCCTTAGCTGCCATGGACTCCTAGTATATCTTCTCTTCTCAGCTTATCTGTGTCTACGTCTGTAACATATTACTCTGTATTTTATCCTGTATCTGTATTACTATGCTGCTGTAACACGCTGAAATTTCCCCAAGGTGGGACTATTAAAGGATTATCTTATCTTAATACTAATATACAGCAGTGACAGGCCTGGGAGCCTCATTAGGCTCCCGGCTGTCACCCGAACAGGTCGGCTCCTGCGATATCGCCGCGCAGGAGCCGGCCTGCAACTTTACAGGTACGGGGCCGGTGGGGACCGGCCCCGGGGGAGAAGGGGCCACGGATACTGACCCGGCATCCGCTGTACTAGAGAGGCGGATGCCGGGGAGGGATAGACGCCGGGGCCTGAGACATCGCTACGATCCTCTGCCCTGCATGAAGCCAGCGGCGGGGGCACGGAGGAGCCCCTGCCGCTGCTGGCTTCATGCATGGCAGAGGAGCGCAGCGATGTCTCAGGCCCCGGCACCTATAATGGCGTCTATCACTTGCCGGCTTCCGCCTCTCTATTACAGCGGATGCCAGGCGCCACCTTCAGACTATAAGACGCACCCTTCTTTTCCCCCAAAATTTTGGGGAAAAAAAGTGCGTCTTATAGTCCGAAAAATACGGTACTTGCTTTTAAGGCTGAGTGTAGACGTATTTTTTTTTTGGTACAAAATTTGACACGGAGGCCGCCTCAGATTCCGGACCAAAAAACAGGTAGCCGTAATTGGATGCAGTGCACCGGCATCCAGTTGCGGCATTCCACTTCGGATTAGGCCCAAATGAATGGGCCTAGTCAGGAGGGAGTGTCTTCAGGTGGATGTGGATGTGGATGTGGATGAAGATAGAGCATGTCGCTTCTTTTTTCTGGAAACAGCAACAAACCATTTGTGGGAAAAAGGAACCCATTGATTTCAATGGGAGGTGTTTTTTTTAGCCGGATTCTGACGTGGATTCCGCATCAAAATCTGACCCAAAAAACCCTGCGTGAACCGCTGGATTCACATGGAGTTTTTTGGTCAGGATTTTGGTCAGAAAAAAATCAGCTTAGTAAGATTCGTGTGTCGTTTTTTGGCACGTTTTTTGAGGCGTTTTTCAGGCATTTCTTAGAGGCGTTTTTTGAATGTGGCCATGCATTATCTGTACCGGAACAGATCCTCTTTAAAGTATAAAGTACCTGGCTGTACCATGATGGTGATTAATACAGAACTGATGTCATTGACGACAATCTCTGTACAGCTCTATAGAATACGTTAGTGTTATATAAGTAAAAGGAAGATAAATAAGTGCCAAATGTTGCAACCAAAAATCGGAAAAGGTGGGAAATTGCTCATTAATGGCTTTATTTGCATTCGTGAATGTGTAAATAAACATCAAAATCTAAGAAAGAATAAAAAAAGGGAATAAAACTAATAAGACTACTTCTAGTTTAAGACTAATGCTCCTCATATGGGAGCAGACATTAATAGGGTTGTACGAGGTCAGTCCTAGTATCAGCTTTCAGTTGCGGATCTCTTTACCTATAGCTATGTTATGTATACATTTATGGGTCCTCCAGGATACATTTTATTGAGACAACTTTTATACATCTGCAGTTCCCGGTTCAGGTTCCTTAGAACACATCTTGTGGGTTTGAGCATCTTGAGAAGAATTACTTGGTAAGCTCTTAGGGATACAGACTTACCGTGTCTGTAAAATTCTATGTACTTTGCAGCTCATTAACAGAAAGACATATTGTATTATTACTATCTTGCTTTTAATGAGGTTTACATATCCCATGGATCTCTTTGGCACCACATCAGTGAGAGATTTCAGCAGTTTTATGTAGAGTTTCCTTGAAGGACTTTCAGATAAAAGGTAGTATAAACTCCGGAGTAACTGAGAAATGTAAATGGGACACATTTATGGTGATTGAGGATTACGCATTGAAGTTTAGCTGCAGGTCTCCATGTTCTGCTCACGTAGTTATGACTAGTATTATTGGCCACTAATTCTTTGCTAATACAGTCATAGTTTATTGTTGTTAAGATTTAGTTATGAGGTGTTGGTGTAGCAAGGAGCGTGGTAAGTTCCCTTTAAGATTATGTCAGGATATATGGACTGAGGAGGCTAGGATATCCGGCAGAAACGTAGACTCTAAAGCTACCAGTTTCTCAGTGTCCCAAGCTTCAGAAATGAACACTATACTATGCCGTGTTAATACTGTCTCTAGTTCAAAAGCTCTGTTGCAGTTGAATTTTGGAACTAAGAGGCCTAACTATAGGTGTAGAAGATACCTTAGAGGTATTGGGTCCAAAGTGTTGTGCCCATAGGAAACTGGTGCAGTAAATACAATAGTCTAGTTAGGATCCTTTATAAGTTTGCCTTGGAATTGAATAGAGGAGCCTTGAATTCCTGACTGACAGTCTCAACAACTCCCTGAATGCTTTCCATTCAATTTGTATTTCGACTCGTATAGCATATTACGTGGTCTCTGAACCTTGGTCCCCCCTTTCCGTCTCCTCCCTCTTGTTCCTCCCCCATTCTTTGTTGTTGTCTTCCTCCCTCTTATTTTGCCTTGTCTTACTTTTTGGCTTATGCCAGTTTCATTGGGTTGGCGCTAAGTCTTCCCCTCCACTTATTATAGCGTACTGTCTATGCTGTGTAAGAATTTCCTGTTCACTCTCTTTGTTGTATAAAATTGTTCAATAAAAATTGCAGTCGAAAAAAAGGAGTTGAAGAGCTTCAAGTTTGCATTTATTGGGACTCAATTTTTTGAGGCCCATTTATTGTAAGGGTACCTGAGTTTTCATGAAGTATGTGCAGGGTCTTTCTGGGCATACATGACATTGTATCAGTAGTTCTGCTGCTAATATTCCACAGTCATAGGCGGAGGGTTGTCCATCATCAGTGCTGCTAAACTATTCTGAATATTTTTCTTTAAAGCTATATATCAATGTACTCAGCTGCTCCTGCTTATAACATGGTGCTTGCAGATTAGACGACATGTTTTAGTGATAGGTGTGCTTTAAAGGGGCTGCATCATGTAGGCAACTCATGTCCACATGCCCTAGTAGGGCAGATGGTAGAGGCATAAGTAACCATGGCACCTCTTAGCAGAACTCGTAATGGGCCCCACTCAACTATGACCACCTTATGCAGAAAGCTCAGAAATAAAAAGTATACAATTACTTTGGACTCCTAATGTATAAAGTACATAATGGTTTTACCATAAAGAAAATGTGCAAATTACATGTGTCACAGTACAGGGATAATACACACAGTGATGTCACAGTACAGGGATAATACACACAGTGATGTCACAGTACAGGAATAACCCAAACAGTGATGCCAAAGAACAGAAAAAATATACACAGTGATGTCACAGTACAGAGATAATACACATAGTGATGTCATGGTACAGAGATATCACACATAGTGATGTTACAGTATCCAAATAATATACGCAATGATGTCACAGTACAGGAATAATGCACACAGTGATGTCACAGTACGGGGATAATGTACATATAGGAAGATCACTGTACACATTGTGACATCACAGCTTAAGAACAAGTTAATTATAATAAAGTCACACGCAGGTATTATGATGTTCCAGTAAAATAACGGAGGTGCTGTCAGTAAACCACATCCCATACCATGAACATCCCTGTAATAGATGTGTTCTGTTCCCTGCTGATCTTATTCCCACTATATAATGTACTGACTTTTGCTGGGCTTGTAGGAGATATTGGGTAGAGGTGGAGAGGTGGGTCATACAGTAGATAAATAGATTTATCCCCTAAAGGGAAAATATCATTACTATTATTATTATTATTATTATTATTATTATTATTATTATTATTATTGCACACTATAAATACAATTACAATTGAATTGATTTGTAATGTTAGGCAATGTGCCACCTCTAAAATAATGCAGAGCTGTAGTGGTACACAAAACCAGAACCGCGAATATTCAATAAATAAAAATACCAGATGTTATTCCAGTATTATTCTTTATATTAGTCCCACTGGAGAATACAAGGTGATTCTAATGCACAAAATCCATCCATTATTACAGCCACTGGCCTTAAAATGTGAACCCGGCATGAACCTGGCATCATGCATCCATACTTCTGCCTATTCATGCTGATCACTGTAGATAGTATATTCAGTAGGATACACGGCAATATTTTGCATGCAGTGAAAGGCGGCAGCAGAGCAGAGGTACAGTTACATAGCTATTAATCAGATTTATCATCACCGGGTTTGTCTCTTGGTTAACTGTTGACATATTGAAATACATCCGAGTAACCTAAATACTAAAAAGGTTAAAGCAACTGTGCAGGATCTAAAAACACAGAGTGTAAACAGGCGGCGTGCAATGTACGTATGTAAACATTATTTGAACTATAAAACACTTTTACTGTGATACAGAATCATTAAAGTTGATGCTAAACCGTAACCACATTTTTTTCCACGCAGGGTTTTTATAGAGCAAGAGGAGCCTTTATTGTTATTTAAAATGATAGCCTAAGAGCCACTACATATACTTAATGAGCAAAAAGTCACCGACTGCTCTGGAACAAGAATATGTCATGTCATAGATGGATGGAAACTGCTAGAAGCAATGGTCGGCATATTCAGACAGTCCTTGCTGCATTGGTGCATAAGCAGAGGCAGTGTTATCCTCTTTGCAACCCATACACTGTATGGGGCCCCAAAAATCAGGCCTCCCCCCGACCACATACTAACTGGCATTTATTTGATTTTTTTAAATTATACCTATTGAATTATTGCAATAAGTAACGACCTTTATTAATTACTACTTAATTCTCGTTGTTCCTTGCTCCTCCTCTTTATCCCAACATCCTCCCACATATGATGTTCTGGATGTAACATGTAGTAGATCCTGAAGCCACTCCATGATGGTCGCATTAGGGCTTTATGGCTGATGTGACAAGCAAGTGTGTGGACAACTAAAGGAGCAGTATACTGTGTGTAGAGCCACTAAAGGGGTATTATAGTGTGTGAGGGCACTATTCTGCATGCACAGTGTATTATACTGTGTAAGGAGGTACTAAAGGGATAGTATAATGTGTACAGAGGCACTAAAGGGGCAGTATACTGTGTGAGGGCACTAAGGGGGTATTATACTGTGTACAGAGGCACTAAAGGGACAGTATACTGTGTGAGGGCACTAAGGGGGCATTATACTGTGTACAGAAGCACTAAAGGGACAGTACACTGTGTTAGAAGGCACTAAAGGGATAGTGTAATGTGTAGTTAGGCACTAAAGGGGCAGTATACTGTGTGAGGGCACTAAGGGGGCATTATACTGTGTATGGAGGCACTAAAGGGGCAGTATACTGTGTGAGGGCATTAAGGAGGCATTATTTTGTGTACAGAGACACTAAAGGGGATGTATACTATGTAGGGAGGCACTAAAGGGGCAGTATATTTGTGAGGGCACTAAGGGTGCATTATACTATGTATGGAGGCACTAAAGGGGAAGTGTACTGTGTAGGGGGAG
This sequence comes from Leptodactylus fuscus, assembly GCF_031893055.1. Classification (NCBI taxonomy): domain Eukaryota; kingdom Metazoa; phylum Chordata; class Amphibia; order Anura; family Leptodactylidae; genus Leptodactylus; species Leptodactylus fuscus. Next base: position 232,850,623 of record NC_134266.1, on the reverse strand, counting down.
CACTAAAGGGCAGTATATTGTGTGAGGGCAGTGCAACACTCAGGAGGGCCAGGGCTGGTATCCCGGTAATATATCAGATGTGGCCAGCTTGCAGGGAGTCCCTGGGTCCCGAATGTGCACAAAATTTCCCTTTTTGATGTCCCCGACTACCCTCCCCTGCGTGATATCTGACAATGACAACAGACAACCAGGCTTCGGGGGTAATCGTTGCTTTTCTTTTTACTAGCAGGACAAAGTAATACACATGTACATATGGAGGACTTCTTCACATACAATACAGCGATCTTTGCAGGTAGTGTCCAATTAGCGGAGGATGGGGCAGAATGCTTTGGATAGTGGTTGCTTGGCAGTTAACTTGTATATACTTGTAAAGATGGCCTGTATCCAGGGGGTTAGTCCTCAACAAACTGGGTACACGTATGTAGAAGAACAAATACAATTTTTCTTAGCAGCGGGAGATTCTCAATTTCTGCCAGACTAGCTATGGGCTTCTTTAAATATAGATTTGTCCCAAAGACTTACTTGGATAGAGATATACGTGGGGGGTCCCAGATGTATGGATAACCAGGTCCATCAACTTCAGCACTTGTAAGATTAGAGCTTCAGAGGAAAACGCTCTCTGAGAAGGGCCTTGAAGATAGGGAAGAAGACATCTCTGCTTGGTGCACCCTGATAAGTCGGAAGCCATTATCCATGCTCCATGTGCTCTGTCTCACAGCTGTCTCTACACTTGTAGCCCCACACAAAAGACATCAGCCAAAAACGTCCCCAACCCCCTCTAGAGAGGGTGGTCACTCAACTCTCCCTCCAGGCCAGTCAAGGGAGCCTCATTGGTCCTGGAGGTCAGCTAATCATAATGGACACTCCCTTTACAGTTACAACTCAAATTACAATGGCAAAGTATAGGCAGGTGCAGTTCACAAAAACATCCACAAGATGGCGCATTAATAGACCCCCTGTGTGCTGGCTCTGGAAGAATAGAAATATATAGAAGGAATGAAGGGGGAGGAAAATATTTACCTTATATGAAAATGTCCATGCTATCTCGGTCTGCATTAGAGGGAATTGGACTAGCAGTACCGGGACATTACATACACCCCCACTAAGAAAAGAGCCGTCCTCGGCGACTAACTAGCGCGGAGGAACCTAGAGAGATGGGATGCGCACAGGTAGTAGGGCTGGATACCTGAGAAACAATAAACAGAATAATGGCAAACAACAATGTGACATGACTTATGTACAAGAACGATACTCCGTGATTATATGCAAAACCAAAACATAATAAACAGTAGAAACATAATGCCAATAGGTGGGTAGAGTCTCTTTCAGCAATAGGGCATTGTCCATGGAAAGGCTCAGGGTAGGCACTATGTGGCACAAATACAGTCCTCAGTAGTCCATAGGCTGTAGAGAAATATGTAATGCAAAACAAGAACATAACAAAATGCTTGGGATTACCCAGGTATGGAGGCTTAAACGGTTGCTAACTAACTAATTAATAAGAACATAGGTATATGAAAGAGGCAAAGTATATATATATATATATGAAAGGATATGGTTGCTCAGTCTCTATAGCGAGCTGGGGGAGTTCCCTTGGTACTTCGCTCTGATCGCCTCAGCACTTGGTCTTCTACTTGCGTAGGAACACTGGAAACTGGAACTCCATCTTGTGCTGGTTCAGGAGCAGCAATTGGAGCAGCAACACTGGAGTCCGGAATTTCATCTTGTGTTGATTCAGGAGCAGCAACACTGGAGTCCGGAATTCCATCTTGTGTTGGTTCCGGGGCAACAATTGGAACCGGAACATGAGTCGGGATAGGAACTGGAACAGGAACAAACTGGTAACAGCTGGGGATAAGAAATTGAGATCTAAAGATCGATTCATCTACAGAAGGCTGTCTTGGAGGAGTTGCCATCACAGGAACTGGTTGGTAGACAGTTGTAGCTTGTGGTGGTGCTGACATCCTCAGTGAGTCCTCTCTGGTGCACAATTTGATGCGGTTCCGATGCACTGTTTGTGGAGCCATGCCTGGTTTCTTTACTTCATAAACATCGGACTCTGGATAGGGAATGGCTGTAATGGTGTAGGGCTCCGCTTCCCAAAGAGAATCAAGTTTTCCAGTTCTGTGGTACTTCTTTAACCATACTTTGTCACCAATGTGTAAAGGTGTAGCATTAGCTCTTTGGTTGTAGTTCTCTTCTTGTCGTCTGTGAGCTTCCTTCATGCGACAGTCGACTATCTCTTGCGCTTCTTGCATTCGGCGCTGATGTTCTAGAACCCAATCAGTCTTTGGCAGAGGGTTGATCACATCTGGTATCTGAATTCCTAAAGCACGGTCTTTTGGAAGTTGACCTTGTCTTCCAAACATTAAGAAGTATGGTGAATAGCCTGTAGAACAGTGGGTAGTGTTATTGTAGATCTCCACTAATTCATCAAGTAGTTGAGGCCATTCTGCTTGTTTGGTGAAAGATGCTGTTCTCAGCATGTTGATGAAGATCTGGTTAACCTTCTCACAAAGTCCATTCCCTTGGGGATGGTAGGCAGTTGTTCTCAGCTTTTTGCATTCATGGAACTGGCATAGTTCTTGGAAAAGCTGTGACTCGAATGCAGGTCCTCTGTCAGTTAGGACTGCTTCAGGACACCCGTAGTGTCTCACATATTCGCGGTAGAATGTGATGGCTGTGGTACGTGCGGTGAGGTCTTTAACTGGCACAACGACAACCCACTTGGAGTAGTGGTCCACCATGGTAAGGGCATATGAGTAGCCTGAACGAGTCGGGGCTAACTTCACATGGTCAAGAGCAACTAGTTCGTTTGGTCTCTGAGTATGGATGGGATGTAGTGGTGCTCTAGCATCCTTCTTACCAGTCTTTGTAAGGTTGCAGGCTGGACATTCACTACACCAACTCTCAATGTCAGCACGCATTCCAATCCAATAGAAGCGTTGGCGTATGGTGGCTTCAGTTTTCTGCACTCCAAAGTGTCCAGATTGATCGTGGTAGGCATCAAGAATGATCTTGGCATCCCGCCTAGGAATGAGAATTTGGTGCAACCTCTCACCGGAAACAGGATCTAAGGTGTTGCGCAGAATCAAGCCTTTCTGGATGAAAAGTCTTTTGCGCTGCCTCCATAGGCGTTTGAGCTCAGTATCCGTATACCGTCTTCTGAGTCTGACAGGTATTCTTCCAGTGATTAGGTAATCATAGATTTCACCTATGACACGAGATTCTTTCTGGAGGGTTTGCCATCTAGATAGTTCTTGAAGTGGGTCAGATTTCTCTTGAGGACCTTCTTCAGGCTGTGTAGCAGCAATGACGTTCTGCGTAGCAAACTTCTGATAGAAGGGAGGCATCTCAACATCTTCCCACATGTCTTCTTCAGGAGGTTCTTCTCCTATAGGCAAACGGGATAAAGCATCAGCGTTTACGTTGGTCTTACCACTGCGGTATTTGAGGTCGAAACAATAGTTCGCCAATCTGGAAGCCCATCTCTGTTCGAGAGCACCTAGCCGTGCTGTGTTTAGGTGAGCTAGAGGATTGTTGTCTGTGTAAACGGTAAATGGTGTAGCCGCAAGGTAGTCTTTGAATTTCTCTGTGACGGCCCACACAACACCAAGCAGCTCTAACTTGAACGAACTGTAATTGTGATCGTTCTTCTCAGCACCTCTCAAGCTTCGGCTGGCATAAGCGATGACTCTCTCTTTGTTGTCCTGGACTTGTGACAGTACAGCTCCTAGGCCTTGATAGCTGGCATCTGTATAGAGACGGAAAGGATGGCTGTAGTCAGGATAAGCCAGAATTGGAGGAGAAGTCAATAAGGCTTTCAAAGTCTGGAATGCAGTTTCTTGTCTTTCAGACCAATCAATTAGGAGTCTTCTGTTTGAGTTTTCTTTAGGACAACCACGTAGCAATTCTGTCAGTGGTTCCGCTACCTGTGCAAAGTGAGGTATAAAGCGGCGGTAGTAGCCCGCGAATCCTAGAAAACTTCTGACTTCCTTTACTGTCTTTGGAGTTTCCCAGTCTTTGACAGCAGAGATCTTGTCAGGATCAGGCTGGATACCTTCAGCACTGACTACATGACCTAAGTAATTGACCTTTGGTTTTAGCAGGTGGCATTTTGAAGGTTTTATCTTCAGGCCGTGTTCAATAAGAACCTGGAACACTTCTGCTAGGTTGTTCAGATGGTCTTCATAAGTGCGAGAATACACAACAACATCATCGAGATACAGCAAAACACTCTGGAAGTTGAGGTGGCCAAGACATCTCTCCATGAGTCGCTGGAATGTTGCTGGGGCATTGCACAACCCAAAAGGCATGCTATTAAACTCATAAAGTCCCATCGGGGTGGTAAAAGCTGTCTTTTCTCTATCCTCAGGAGCCATGGGGACCTGCCAGTAGCCACTGGTTAGGTCGAGAGTTGAGAAGTATGCAGCTGAACCAAGAGCAGTGAGGGATTCTTCAATCCGTGGAAGAGGATAGGCATCTTTATGTGTGATGTCGTTCAGTCTTCTGTAGTCAACACAGAATCTGATGTTACCATCCTTCTTTCTTACCAAAACGATAGGTGCTGCCCAAGGACTTTGACTTTCTTGGATGACTTTGGTGTCTTTCATCTCCTTTATCAGCTTCTTTACTTGCTGGTAGTTAGCAGGAGGGATTGGACGGTATCTTTCCTTGAAAGGAGGATGATCACCTGTGTTGATTTTATGCTGGATCAAAGAGGTTTTCCCAAAATCAAGTGGATGCTTGCTGAAAGCTTGGCTGTGCCGTTTCGCAACTTTGATGACACCATTGATGTGTTCCCTAGGGGTATTCGCATCCCCAATGTTGAGTTCATTCCACCAGAAGGTAGTAGGTTTGTGAGTACCTCCGGCAGGGACATGAATTGACTTTTGATAAGCAAGTGCTTCATCATCTAAGATGTCTTCTGAATTGAGCTGATACAGTTGAGCAACTGACTTAAACTTGTGCAATTCAATAGGTGCATCACTTAGGTTGACTAGCCGTACTGGTACTTTACCGTTGGAGACGGTGACGATGCTTCTGGCGGCTTTCACCAGCGGCTGTCCTTCAATCTGAATAGGATCAAGAAGAGCTTCGTAATCTTCGTTGTTAATGCCTGGACGGACTCGGCACCAGATGAGAGTCTCACTGTTAGGAGTCAGAGTGACGGGTCTGGCATCCTGGATACGGACACGACAGATTTCACCATTACGGTTAGCAAACTTCTGCTGGGCACAGAGCACTTTGATGGTACGTTGTACAGCTTGCCTGTAAGAAAGAGTAGCAGTAGGGAGAGAAGCATGCAAAGCATCTAGCAATTCAGTGAATACATGACGCATAACATTCATGCCTAATACCACTGGTGTAGCCATTCCCTGAGACTCTGTAACAATTACACCTTGTCGTGGTAATTCACGATCACCAATACGAATGGTAGGTTCCCAGTAACCTAGTTGGGATATAGGCTGACCATTACTTGCAATCAAACGTAACTTCGCTTTGCCCACAGAATTTAGTATGTCAGAGTCCCAATATTTCTCAAAGGCTTGTTGCCCAATAGTTGTTACTTGTGACCCAGTGTCCACTAAAGCTTCTAATGGTACACCCTCAATCCAAATAGTTATGTACGGGCACTTGGAGACGAATCTGGATGTCCATGGCGATTGTCCCCCTGGGCCTTTGGATTCACCTCCCGAGGGGCGGCCCTTGGCCTCGGTGGTGTCCCGTTTAACTTAAAGCACTGGTATTTGTAATGCCCAACACGCTCACAGTAAGTACAATAAGGACGTTCACGTGGTGAAGACCGGTCAGGAGGAAGCCTATCAGGACTTGGGCGGCTAGAGTGAGGCTCTGCAGGCAATGTTCTAGATAAAGAGGGCTCACATGATGCAGACTGGCCTTTTAATTCCTTTAGGGCTTGGCAAAGAGATTCCACTACCTGAGCAAGAACATCGGTGGTAGAGGGCATAGTGGCAGGAGTAGGAGCCTGTACAGTCTGAGTGGCCTGCATGGGCACAATAGGAGGTAATGGAGATGCAGCGGAGATTCCACCAGCCAGGTCTGGGGAATATGTGGCAGAGTAATAATTAGCACAAGGTGAATCAGTTCCCACTATTCGTAGGGCCAAAGTCTTAAAATCTAGAAAAGACATGCCTGGATTTTGGGCTGATAGCATGCGGAGTTGACTCTGTATTAGTCGTGAGTCCACACCTTCTATGAACCTGTCTGTAATAATGCTTTCTGCAGCAGTAGGATCAATGTTGTCAACTTGGCGCAGAGCCCTATATGCTGACTGGAGGGCAAGTGCATAGTCTCTGAGGGTCTCACCTGGTCTCTGACGTCTGTCATAGAATTTAAGACGAACCTCAGTTGGTGATTGGACTTCGAATTCTTTTCTCAGACGCGTGAGGACCTGGTCAACGGTGGTCTTTTCTGTCGGTGGCCAGGAACGAACTTCCTCAGCAGCTGGACCTTCAAGTTGTCCTAAGAGAAGCTGTACCTGTTGCTTGGGAGAAAGTGATACAAGTTCAAGAGTACGCAATATCTTTTCCTGAAACTGAGCAAGGGTATGAGGATCCCCTCTGTAACTTGGAAGACTGGAGGGTCCTATAAAGAAAGGCAAGCCTGTCGCTATAACAGGAGTTGAAGCAGAGATGGTAGCTGTCTCCTGAGGTGCAGGAGAACTGGAGGATGAGGTTGTAGTGTTATCTGCGCCAGACAGGGCATCTCGAGGCGATGTAGACATTTTTGCAAAAATTAGGATACTGTCTCTTTAAGTAAAATAATAAGGCTTCTGTCTCTTTTATGAAATGCAAATCTCAGCAAATACAAAGTCACTTTATAAAATGCACTTATCTGTATCCCAGGAATGGCAGGTAACAGCAGACAATGGCAGTGGAGGTTCTGGCAGAAGTGATGAGCAGGAGCTGCAGGCAGGATGATCACTTTGATCCTTGAAGAGATAAGGAGTCTTTGCAAAAAGAATTGGGGGCAGGGAAGTTGGAGTCTTGTTACAGCTGGGATGGATTTGGATTCAGTGTTGGATAGAGATGGCGACACCCAGTTTTGGCACCTGGGGGAAGTTTGGTGGGGGGAGTTTACTCCTGCTGAATTGCTCAAGAAGCTAGTCAATCCAAAATGGTGGAATATGCAGTCACACAGCATGGCATACAACAACACAGTCTTTAGGCAGGCACAGAGGCAGAATGCTTTCACCCCCACTTTGTAGAGAGTATCGGTTAGTCTTGGAGCAGTAGTTCTCCAGAAGCAACATACAGTCTTTAGGCAGGCACAGAGGCACAATCCTGTTCGTGACGCCACAAAAAGGGGTTTGCAACACTCAGGAGGGCCAGGGCTGGTATCCCGGTAATATATCAGATGTGGCCAGCTTGCAGGGAGTCCCTGGGTCCCGAATGTGCACAAAATTTCCCTTTTTGATGTCCCCGACTACCCTCCCCTGCGTGATATCTGACAATGACAACAGACAACCAGGCTTCGGGGGTAATCGTTGCTTTTCTTTTTACTAGCAGGACAAAGTAATACACATGTACATATGGAGGACTTCTTCACATACAATACAGCGATCTTTGCAGGTAGTGTCCAATTAGCGGAGGATGGGGCAGAATGCTTTGGATAGTGGTTGCTTGGCAGTTAACTTGTATATACTTGTAAAGATGGCCTGTATCCAGGGGGTTAGTCCTCAACAAACTGGGTACACGTATGTAGAAGAACAAATACAATTTTTCTTAGCAGCGGGAGATTCTCAATTTCTGCCAGACTAGCTATGGGCTTCTTTAAATATAGATTTGTCCCAAAGACTTACTTGGATAGAGATATACGTGGGGGGTCCCAGATGTATGGATAACCAGGTCCATCAACTTCAGCACTTGTAAGATTAGAGCTTCAGAGGAAAACGCTCTCTGAGAAGGGCCTTGAAGATAGGGAAGAAGACATCTCTGCTTGGTGCACCCTGATAAGTCGGAAGCCATTATCCATGCTCCATGTGCTCTGTCTCACAGCTGTCTCTACACTTGTAGCCCCACACAAAAGACATCAGCCAAAAACGTCCCCAACCCCCTCTAGAGAGGGTGGTCACTCAACTCTCCCTCCAGGCCAGTCAAGGGAGCCTCATTGGTCCTGGAGGTCAGCTAATCATAATGGACACTCCCTTTACAGTTACAACTCAAATTACAATGGCAAAGTATAGGCAGGTGCAGTTCACAAAAACATCCACAAGATGGCGCATTAATAGACCCCCTGTGTGCTGGCTCTGGAAGAATAGAAATATATAGAAGGAATGAAGGGGGAGGAAAATATTTACCTTATATGAAAATGTCCATGCTATCTCGGTCTGCATTAGAGGGAATTGGACTAGCAGTACCGGGACATTACAGCAGTATATTGTGTGAGGGCACTAAAGGGGCATTATACTGTGTATGGAGGCACTAAAGGGGCAGTATACTGTGTGAGGGCATTAAGGAGGCATTATTCTGTGTACAGAGACACTAAAGGGGAAGTATACTATGTAGGGAGGCACTAAAGGGGAAGTATACTGTGTAGGGGGGGCACTAAAGGGCAGTATATTGTGTGAGGGCACTAAGGGGGCATTATACTGTGTATGGAGGCACTAAAGGGGCAGTATACTGTGTGAGGGCATTAAGGAGGCATTATTTTGTGTACAGAGACACTAAAGGGGAAGTATACTATGTAGGGAGGCACTAAAGGGGCAGTATATGTGTGAGGGCACTAAGGGTGCATTATACTATGTATGGAGGCACTAAAGGGGAAGTGTACTGTGTAGGGGGGGGCACTAAAGGGCAGTATATTGTGTGACGGCACTAAGGGGGCATTCTACTGTATACGGAGGCACTAAAGGGGAAGTATACTGTGTAGGGAGGCACTAAAGGGGCAGTATATTATGTGTGAGGGAGCATTTTTTTGCCATATTCTATCTTAACAAGATTAAATTAAGATCGCCCTTACCTTAACTCCACAAACCTACAATAACTCTTCAGGAGTGAAGAATTCTGAAGATTTAGGAATAACCTGAGTATATAGATAAATTCCACATTGATTTAATTAAACAAAAAAGTCAGAAATTTTCCGACCTCCAGCACAGAGGGCATGTCCCAGTATGTCTCACCACTTGATCACTATGATCGCTTTCCGGCCTATGAATGTTACCTGTCAGTTATATAGAGGCACTCATGGATTTTTACCAGAAGGCTCCTCATAGACTTATCATATTCTGACTGATGAAAGTGAGAAGTTTTCCATCAAAATGCCATTTTTGGTCCAAAGCCCTCCATTCTAGTGATTTGTGCCCTTGCAGGTTGACACATCTGATATTTATGGCTTGAGTGATTTAGAAATCTGTGTGTAGTCAGCTTAGCTAAGCTTGTATGTACTGATTCTATTCCTCATGGGGTACCCGATCTCAAAGAATAAAACTGCGAAAATCCAGCAATGACCTATGGATGCCAAATTATTAGATTCGAAATAATAGGCTGATGAAATCTTGTAAAGAAGGGGATTGTAATAAAAAAAAAACCACATAGAACATTATAAAATAGCAAAGGAAGTCATACTTACCTTATTGATCACCCGCTGCCCCTATTCTGACGCTAGTCTCTATACTTTGTCCTTGTCCGTACGTGGATATGTGACCACTGCAGGCAATCACTGGCAGTGGCCTATGGCTAGTGACGGTGACTGCAGTGATCACATGGGGCTAAGGCTATTAGGACTTGTGGCTCCCCTTTCAATAGTGACAAATGATGCAACCTGTGAGACTTCACAAGTTACTTACCCCTAAGGCTGGCCTTGACCAGTAGTTCTTGACCAAATGAAGCGACTATTGACAAAAATATTCATTAGGAAGCCTAAAGCACTGCCTGATGAATATTTACAATAGAAAACTCTTCCCGTTGGAGTTCCCCTTTAACTAGTATTTCACCATGGTCTTAGTACGACTGTCATCATATACAAAAATATAATAAACCAGAAGAAAAGCAAACTTATAAAATGGAAAACTCTCATTTAAGATATATGGATGCGGAGAATGAGCCTGGCTAAAAAGACGAATAAAATGTTTAATTAGCAACGAGAATAGTTATTAAAAAAAACAAAAATGTTAATTAGCAATCTATAAATCTGTCCATTAAGTGAAAGTCACCATGAATTTGTAATTACGTTTGCAAAGCCACAAAATTTTTGAGCCATACCAATTGCAAGTTAATAGAACTGCATTAGACTCGAGTCTCTAAATCACAGATTTTTTTTTTTTCCTGTGCAGTTCTTAATAAAGCTCCAGCATTATACTGTGAATTCTCGGCTCCATCTGTAGATTGGTTTTGCATAAATCAGCAGTGCTTAAAGGGACGTTATAGAGTGAGAAAATGGAGATTAGCGAAGAACGAGAAAGTCAGCGCCGTGCAAGATGAGAGCGCGGAGGCTCCTGTACGTACCTGGCGTCAAACCTGTACAAGAAGACTAAAAATATACTGTACACTGCACCAAATACATACAATGTGCCATTTATTAGTAAAAGGTAAAGCTCTAGCAAAGGTTGATTAGGGCGGGTTCACACCAGCGCCCGAACTCCGCTTTGCAGGTTTCCGTTTTCAGTTGAATGGGTTTGCAAAGTGTCCGCCCATGAGCAAAACTGTTTTTTTTAACTGGACACAGAGTCGACATGTAGGACTTTGTGTCCGGTTAAAAAAAAATGATTTCGCCGCGGAGACCAGAAGACGCTCACGGACGCTCACCAGCGGACAGTGATTTATCTATTACAAGGTCATGTTTGCACCAGCAGCCACTTATAAGAAAGTGACATCACAATTTGTAGCCACTTTGGTTGTGAAGCTTTTCAGAAAGTGATGAGAAAACCGTGACTTTATGGCTGCACGACAGATTGAGGCAGATCTATTAAACTATTGCCCATAGCAGCCAATCACAGCGCAGCTTTCATTCATCAGGCACAGAATGTAACATGAAAGCTGTGCTGTGATTGGTTGCTGTGCACAACTAAGACAGTTCAATAAATTTGCCCAATTATCTTCTGTTTCTGACAAGCTATATCAGAAGTGGCAACTAATATGTCACAAAATGGCCACCATAAACCACAAAAGTGCCAAAATTACCATATTAAGGCAACTTTGCCAACTACTAATTTACTAACATATGATCAATATATTAGGAAATGTTGCCTAACAACATGTCAGCAACCACGTATGGCTCATTGATGCCATCAGTGTGTCGTTCAATGTTCTAGGTTTCCCATAGACTTCCATGGGAGGGATCATAACACAAACACAAGCTGAAATAGGACCCGCGATGAGTTTGCAGGCACGGTCCCATGGCCCAGTGGTGTATATGGGGCCATTGAAAAACATAGGTCAGTGTGCTATCAGACACAATGGATAGCACACTGGTCTAATAAATGCTCATGCATGCAGAATAAGGCTAGATTCACATCTGCGGCGTAATCTTCTGCCACAGAAACCTCAAAAAGTTGTCAGAGATAAGATTCCTGCATGGAGGACTATTCCTTCTGCTGGTTTCAGTATGAAAGGCATTATAAATATTATAAATGGCATTATAGTCTATGGAGTCCGCTGTTTTGGTGGTACGGCTTTCTGTCATTTGGGTCCCCCATTGGACCTGAACAATGGAGAGCCCAGTGCAGATATGAACCTACAACATGAGTTGTTTCTTCAGCTGAGGAGGAGCCAGACTGCACATTTTTGGATTGTCTGCTCTCTATCAATTGCAGTACTGAAAGTGATCACTTGAGGGCAACCAAAGCCCATCATTGAGAGACGAGAATAGTGGCGATGGCAATTGTTCCCTGGGTTATCGGGATGTGTTTATTCAGCATAAAGATGTCTTGAGCATCATTTAGTGGGAATTATATAAGATTCACTCTTATTATCGAGGATCACTTGGAATTGTAAGCTTATTGTTAATGAGTCGGCTTTGTGTGGCCGGTTATTGGTCACATAAATCTGGGAAGTGATGCTCATATATTTATACGTGTTCAGGGCTGTAAATCTGTACATAAAATAATCAACAAATTGATACTTAGGGCATTGTTCCTCATATCTACCCTAAATAGACATAGAAAAACTGCAGGAAATATTAGGTAGAGTCAGATTTTATCCCAGTGTTATTACAGCCATATGTAATACATATGTACTTATGTATGTAAGTTTTCTGTAAATTGTATTATTGTTAATTGTTCGTTATTACTCATTTACTAACTACAGGTAAGTATTACAGTAGAGAGATACCTGAAGACCCGAGAGGGTGACAAAATAACACTCCGGAGAAATTCTGACTGTGAGACCACTAGAACTGGTAATGATGTCCGGAGTCTACGGAGACTGGTGGAGCCAAAGAGGGACTACATATTTACTGGGACTTGTCAGAGACCTATTCCCTGCTGGTCTGAGGTGCTGAGTCAGGTGAGAGGGTCTCTTATATATCCTGTGTGACATGTAAGAGACCCTCGAAGACAGATTTGCATATTCTTCCCATGATCCCTTGCACAGTGGAGAGCTAAAGGCTTAATAAGACTCCACACACCTATATGGTGGTCTCTCGCTATGGAGTGACAATATCCCCCCGACCCTGTCTATAGCCACTCACCTCTACCAGGTCAGTACTCTCTACACCGGGCTGAAGAGATGCAAACACATCGAAACGGCCGTCCTCGGTTGAGATACTGAACCTGGTAAAATCCCAGCATCATTACAAACACAAGGCCTCTGGAAGGTCAGGCATGATGTTAAAGGGAGCGCCCCCTATAGGGGTGCATGGCTGAGGTTCTGTCTTCCTAATTACATCATGGAAGATAGACTTGCACATTCTCAGTCAGCGCCCTCTATTGGTGTGCACATACTGAGGCACTGTCTTCCTAATTACATCATGGAAGACAGATTTGCATATTCTTCCCATGTAAGAGACCCTGTGAGCCATCCCTATCTAGTGCTCTATAAGACACATGTCACACTAGTTTAGGCAGGGAACTTCGGTCCATGTATTTGCTGGATTTACCTGCCCAAACGCAGCTTAGTTGAACTGAACTCAGCGAGTTGGTTCGGTCCAGCTGATTCAGGATGGAAAGAGACAGGGGCATAATCAGACAAGACCCCATAGCAAACTTTTTACTACCCCCCGAACACAGTATAATGCTCCCTCTGCCCTCTTTTACTGCCCCCTACACTTTACATTGCCCCTTTGCCTCCTTTACTGGCTCCTACACAATATAAAACCGCCTTTACTGGCCCCCAGACAATATAACACCCCCTTTACTGGTCCCCCACAGTATAGTGCACCTTTTACTGGCCCCCATACGATATATTGCCCCCTTTGCTGGCCCCCATACAGTATATTGCACATTTACTGGTGCCCCCTTTACTGCCCTCCATATAGTATATTGCCCTTAACTGATCTACATAGCATATTTTGCCTCTTTTTCTGACCCTTGGTTATGACTAAAGGGTCAGAGCGCCCAGAAACGCGTCAGCCATGAAGTTTTAATCACTTTGGTGTGTGTTTTTCACCTGCACTTTTGCAATTTTTTCTTTTTGTTTGCTATTTACATCAAATTTTAATATGATACATTAAAGACAAATTTTAAGGAAACAGCAGGAGTGCGAACCGATTTCTTACATTGCATAGTATATTTCCCTTTACTGATCTACATAGCGTATTTTGCTTCTTTTTCTGACCCTTTCACATCTGTATTCGGCTTGGCTTTGACTGGTTTGTGGAGTCATAGAGAATGATGCACCAAGGCCGAGGTGTATCCTAAACTATGGCTGTGACAAATTGGTGTCAGGCCTGAGTAGTGTACCTCCTGGAACCGTGCTGCTGGAGAGCAAGGGATACACTGAGAGACTGGCGCTGATCAGATGGTCTGTAGCTAACTATGTCCATGCGCTGTTGATGTTGGAACCTTTTGGATTGTATACTTTGAAAGTATTGATTTATACAAGAGATTGTTCTGTTTTAGTAAGTTGTATGATTCTGCCAGCAGTAAACCATCAAGCACTGTGCCCTCACTGGGAGACTTTCTGTAACCACCACTCAAGACGTTTGTAACCATTAAGCCTATTGCTTCTTGTAAGATTATTTGTGATCATCAAGCTTGCCATTTAAATTTGAGTATATCGCAGTTTTGCACATCGGCCATGTCCCGCCACATTCCCGAATAGAGCCCATACCAGACATATCACTCATAGGGCCATTGATCCTGGAAGACCTGACCCCATTACTTTGTTGCCCGAGAGCAGAATATGAAATGTAAGCGGAGTTGAGTTTGGTTCCTATCGTAATAAAGATAGTTTGTCTTTCAGACAGTTTTGTTTTTTTGTTTTTTTTCATTTGAGTAGAATGACTTATACAACCAGAAGACTTCCCATTTGTATCTGTTATCATTGCCTTAAAGGGAGTGTGTTATCAGAACCCAGATGGATAGGTTTAGGTCACTTTCATCAATGTTTTTCCCTTGTGAATTGGTAAGTTTTTTAAACCTTTTCTAGCCTCATAGGCATCAACAACTCCTCTTCTGAGGTCCTCAGAAATCTCCTTTTTCATACCATGATACACTTCCACAAATATGTTGTTAAAATAAGAGCTCTACTCTTTAAATAAAACTGGTTGCCCATTTATATCCGGGTTTTAACCCCATTGATTGAAAACGCGTGTCTCTAATTTCACCTTCATATTTCCAGCCAGCCCTAAAGGTTCACATACTTTTGGCACTTACAGATATTGGATAATTTTCTTCTATAAATAAGTCTAATATTTTATATAGTTTTGTTCGGTTCTCTTTATCTCCTGTTAGAACCTGTGTGAAAATCTTTTGTAGTTTTAGTTCAGATTTATGCAGAAATATTGTTATGGTCTGGGGATCCTTGACCACGGACTGGCCCCTGACTGATAACTTCTCAGTCCAGTAAGGGAAAAACATATATAAAAAACAATAATAAGTATGAGCAGTTTGGACTTCTAGTGTGGATCCTCCTACACCCTGCCTCGCACAACTAGAAGTAGCCGTGGGCCCGACTAACTTGCCTGAAGGGGCACGAGCACAGCCGGAGAAGTAGCTAACCTACCAAGGGAAATAGAGCCCCTGTCTAGCTTCACGTTTACGAAGGAGAGGCAGATACAGAACAAGCCCCCTACGGATGTCCAGACTTGGACTAACGGTGAATATGAGAACGCAAAAGCATAGAGAGAAAATAAACGTGAAACACAGAATAACTGAACTAAGCAAGGGATAGGAAAAAACAGAACTAAGTATCACACACCCAAAAACCCCTACCAAAAAAATTCCAAACCTCCAAACAGAAAAATACCTAGGGCTCGCTGCGCCTGGAACACTATGTCTGGATAGGAGCTCAATACTTAACAAACTGTGTGAACAGGAGCAAGAAACTGGATGGGCCGGGATGCAGATGGTAGCAGTTTCAGACAACAGACCATATTAGAGCACAGGTACAGAAGTTTAAGACCGGCATCAGATAGCATGTGCAACAGCCTTATATACTGAAGAGAATGCCTCGCCCATGGCCTGTAAAGTATTCAGCACTGCAGAGAACTTAACCCCTTCAGAGGCCAAGACACACCAGGCACTGATCCACCAGGCCACTCACCACGTGAACCACGCCCGAGTGCCAGAGCAGAAACAGCATGTCTGGTGTGAACATTCCCCTGCCGTGCATCAGGTGATTCACGCGCTGAATGCCGTCCGGCTACTCTGCGCTTGAACCTAACCGGCCGAGACTGCTGAGACCGGGTCATAACAAATATAGAAAATTCTGAAGGGTTCACAAGCTTTGAAGTACCACTGTATGCCAAGCTCACCCATCTAGGGGTACATAGGCTCAATTGTGCAATGTGTGTTATGAAGATGTTGATGGACACCTGCCTGTGAGAATTATTTATGCAGCCTTGTAGAAAGGAATACTGAATGTGATAGTACTACTACTAGTACTAGTACAGAACTACTACTTCTTTTATTTTCTAAGCTAGTCCTATACCTGCAATATGATCAATATGTGTTTGAATGTTTGTTCCTCAATCATGCAAAAACAGCTGAACGGATTTGAATGAAATTTGGCACATAGATAGTTTGTAATCTCGATTAAAACAAAGGCTACTTTTTATCCCGGTAAATGACATGGCTTCACAACTGTTATGAATTTATGTTCACATACTATATTACACTGTTTTTGCAGCAGCTTATCTCAGGTTCCAGGGCTGTTATCTTTATGTGTAAACACACGCTAACCGTCAGTGAATTGCGTACACGCATTTGCATATTATCTGATCAGCTCAGGTAGTGCAAACAAACTGACATGGGCAAACACTTTTCATCCAAATTGGCAGTTTGTCAATTTTAAACATGCCTGGAAAAAGAAAATCTAATTTGTCGCAAACAACGTGAGCTATGAAGGTAGCCAGAAGTCAATAGAGTTCTCCCCAAGCGGAGCTGAGGGGGATCATCAACGCCGACAACATACGCATTATATGGCATCTCAGCAAGCTGCTAAGATGACGGAACAATCACGGGCACAGTGTGAGGAACAAGTTCAGGAACATACCAGCTTGATAGCTGATGAAATGCTGGAGTAGGCGGATCATCAACGCCAACAACACGCTCATTATATGACATCCCAGCGAGCTGCTGAGATGTCAAAATAATCACAGGCACAGTGCGAGAAACAAGTTCAGCGGCAGGCCAGCTTGAGAGCCGCCGAAACGCTGGAGAATGCAGATCATCAATGCCAACAACACTGTCATTATATGGCTTCCCAGTGAGCTGCTAAGATACCGAACAATCACGGGCACAGCTCGAGGAATGAGTTCAGCAGCAGGCCATCTTGACAGCTGTCGAAACGCAGGAGCAGGCGGATCATCAACACCAAAAACACGCTCATTATATGGCATCCCAGCGAGCTGCTGAGATACCAGAACAATCACAGGCACAGCGCGAGGAACGAGTTCAGCAGGACAGCGTGAGAGCTGCCAAAATGCTGGAGCAGGCAAACCATCCATGGCAGCAATTTGCTGAATATAGGCGGATCATCAATGCCATGGTAAGGCTATTAAAGGACTATTCTATTTTATGTTCCAGAGCTATCCAGCTCTGTCTGGTTTCTGGTGGGAGTTGTGGAGGATCTCCCTTTACAGATTACACCCTTCCCTTCTCTTTGGTTTGCTTCCTGCTTCCTCTGAGTAATTCCTATGAAGTCTTACAGAAGCTGGGACTATTGGAAGATCTGACAGATCAGCTACAAAACCGCAGCCAAGCCCACCTGAAAGTGCGGTATTGCTGGTTAATTTTCCAGAATTCTAATGAATACAAATTGAAAATATTGACAACATAAAGCCGGCCCATATGTCAACTATTGCTCTGAGGACACTTTTTCTCCCCTAATCATCACCCATTTTCCCTGCTGGGGTCTAGTAGGCGTTGGCCCAGTCTCATTCCCCCCACCCCCCACCCCCCTTTTTTTTTCTCTCTCTCTCTCTCCGTCTCCAGTCCTATTTCCTCCGCCTCCTTTTCCAGCCCCATCCAGGTCCATTTTCCTGTTTTCTGTACATTCACTCTCCTTGTTACTCTTTTTACTCTATTTGATGCTACAGTATATACAAATCATGTCTAAGCCATAAAAGTCAATGGTAACCTAAAATACTTCTTGAGACATGTGGTATATTTTCTTTGGATAGTGGATGTTCTGCAATAAGCTTAGAACAGTGATGGAAACTTATGGCCCGCCGACAATAGTGGAATCCGTACAGAATCAATATGAGAAGTCTTGAACTAATTCAGTACATTTTTCTGATTTTTATACAGTGTTCCATTGGTGCAATATTTTTAT
Organism: Leptodactylus fuscus; assembly: GCF_031893055.1. Taxonomy (NCBI): domain Eukaryota; kingdom Metazoa; phylum Chordata; class Amphibia; order Anura; family Leptodactylidae; genus Leptodactylus; species Leptodactylus fuscus. Next base: position 232,832,726 of record NC_134266.1, on the reverse strand, counting down.
AAGTTATGTGCCTCAATCATTTTGGAATCAACATTGCAGTAACAAATGAGGGGCAGCATGGCTTCTAAGATAGATGTCACAGGTGCAAGGTCACTTATTGCTTTGCATCCTATAGTGTCACCTTCAAAAATTGGTGATATGTCCTGCATCAAGCTACAAGCGATCATTTACTAACACCACTGATATCTACTAACACCACCAAAACATCCATACAGCACCCCTATACCCTCATTAAATTCTGGTGAATGTCTGCTGATGCAGATGTCATTGACATCACGTCACTCTTTGATTTTCACACTCCGCAATCTGATACCAATAGATCTGTCATTGATGACAGTGAGGATTGGCTATTCATCACCAGCCTAATGATGCCGCTATCTGCCTGTCCATTATATCCCATACTGTACTAAAGCCCCTCCTGCCAGCTCTACACAGCTGCACATCGCCTGCTTTGTCTATGATGTTTCACACTGTACCCCTGCAGCTAGGAATTCTATGATTTTTTTAACCCATTTTTTCAGAAGGGCATTGCAGTATTAGTGATCAGACCACCTGGAGTTCAAGGCCCCATAGGGAGTCTAAAAATAACAGTTAAAAAAAACCCATAATCATTTCAAATCATCCCCCTTTCCCTACAACTCATATATAAATAAAGTGAAACACATGCACATTAGGTATCCCTGTGTCCAAAAACACCTGGTCTCCAAATTTCTAAAAATATTCTTGCCATATGATGAACGCCGCAGTGGGAAGAAAATCAAAAGAGCCGAATGCCATTTATTGCTGCTCTGCCTCCGAGAAAAATTTGGAAGAAAGCAATAAAAAAAATATATGGTGACTAGAGATGAGCGAACACTAAAATGTTCGAGGTTCGAAATTCGATTCGAACAGCCGCTCACTGTTCGAGTGTTCGAATGGGTTTCGAACCCCATTATAGTCTATGGGGAACATAAACTCGTTAAGGGGGAAACCCAAATTCGTGTCTGGAGGGTCACCAAGTCCACTATGACACCCCAGGAAATGATACCAACACCCTGGAATGACACTGGGACAGCAGGGGAAGCATGTCTGGGGGCATAAAAGTCACTTTATTTCATGGAAATCCCTGTCAGTTTGCGATTTTCGCAAGCTAACTTTTCCCCATAGAAATGCATTGGCCAGTGCTGATTGGCCAGAGTACGGAACTCGACCAATCAGCGCTGGCTCTGCTGGAGGAGGCGGAGTCTAAGATCGCTCCACACCAGTCTCCATTCAGGTCCGACCTTAGACTCCGCCTCCTCCGGCAGAGCCAGCGCTGATTGGCCGAAGGCTGGCCAATGCATTCCTATGCGAATGCAGACTTAGCAGTGCTGAGTCAGTTTTGCTCAACTACACATCTGATGCACACTCGGCACTGCTACATCAGATGTAGCAATCTGATGTAGCAGAGCCGAGGGTGCACTAGAACCCCTGTGCAAACTCAGTTCACGCTAATAGAATGCATTGGCCAGCGCTGATTGGCCAATGCATTCTATTAGCCCGATGAAGTAGAGCTGAATGTGTGTGCTAAGCACACACATTCAGCACTGCTTCATCAAGCCAATACAATGCATTAGCCAGTGCTGATTGGCCAGAGTACGGAATTCGGCCAATCAGCGCTGGCCAATGCATTCTATTAGCTTGATGAAGCAGAGTGTGCACAAGGGTTCAAGCGCACCCTCGGCTCTGATGTAGCAGAGCCGAGGCTGCACAAGGGTTCAAGCGCACCCTCGGCTCTGATGTAGGAGAGCCGAGGGTGCACTTGAACCCTTGTGCACCCTCAGCTCTGCTACATCAGAGCCGAGGGTGCGCTTGAACCCTTGTGCACACTCTGCTTCATCAAGCTAATAGAATGCATTGGCCAGCGCTGATTGGCCAATGTATTCTATTAGCCTGATGAAGTAGAGCTGAATGTGTGTGCTAAGCACACACATTCAGCTCTACTTCATCGGGCTAATAGAATGCATTGGCCAGCGCTGATTGGCCAGAGTACGGAACTCGACCAATCAGCGCTGGCTCTGCTGGAGGAGGCGGAGTCTAAGATCGCTCCACACCAGTCTCCATTCAGGTCCGACCTTAGACTCCGCCTCCTCCGGCAGAGCCAGCGCTGATTGGCCGAAGGCTGGCCAATGCATTCCTATGCGAATGCAGACTTAGCAGTGCTGAGTCAGTTTTGCTCAACTACACATCTGATGCACACTCGGCACTGCTACATCAGATGTAGCAATCTGATGTAGCAGAGCCGAGGGTGCACTAGAACCCCTGTGCAAACTCAGTTCACGCTAATAGAATGCATTGGCCAGCGCTGATTGGCCAATGCATTCTATTAGCCCGATGAAGTAGAGCTGAATGTGTGTGCTAAGCACACACATTCAGCACTGCTTCATCAAGCCAATACAATGCATTAGCCAGTGCTGATTGGCCAGAGTACGGAATTCGGCCAATCAGCGCTGGCCAATGCATTCTATTAGCCCGATGAAGTAGAGCTGAATGTGTGTGCTAAGCACACACATTCAGCACTGCTTCATCACGCCAATACAATGCATTAGCCAGTGCTGATTGGCCAGAGTACGGAATTCGGCCAATCAGCGCTGGCTCTGCTGGAGGAGGCGGAGTCTAAGATCGCTCCACACCAGTCTCCATTCAGGTCCGACCTTAGACTCCGCCTCCTCCGGCAGAGCCAGCGCTGATTGGCCGAATTCCGTACTCTGGCCAATCAGCACTGGCTAATGCATTGTATTGGCGTGATGAAGCAGTGCTGAATGTGTGTGCTTAGCACACACATTCAGCTCTACTTCATCGGGCTAATAGAATGCATTGGCCAATCAGCGCTGGCCAATGCATTCTATTAGCGTGAACTGAGTTTGCACAGGGGTTCTAGTGCACCCTCGGCTCTGCTACATCAGATTGCTACATCTGATGTAGCAGTGCCGAGTGTGCATCAGATGTGTAGTTGAGCAAAACTGACTCAGCACTGCTAAGTCTCTGCATTCGCATAGGAATGCATTGGCCAGCCTTCGGCCAATCAGCGCTGGCTCTGCCGGAGGAGGCGGAGTCTAAGGTCGGACCTGAATGGAGACTGGTGTGGAGCGATCTTAGACTCCGCCTCCTCCAGAAGAGCCAGCGCTGATTGGTCGAGTTCCGTACTCTGGCCAATCAGCGCTGGCCAATGCATTCTATTAGCCCGATGAAGTAGAGCTGAATGTGTGTGCTTAGCACACACATTCAGCTCTACTTCATCAGGCTAATAGAATACATTGGCCAATCAGCGCTGGCCAATGCATTCTATTAGCTTGATGAAGCAGAGTGTGCACAAGGGTTCAAGCGCACCCTCGGCTCTGATGTAGCAGAGCTGAGGGTGCACAAGGGTTCAAGTGCACCCTCGGCTCTCCTACATCAGAGCCGAGGGTGCGCTTGAACCCTTGTGCAGCCTCGGCTCTGCTACATCAGAGCCGAGGGTGCGCTTGAACCCTTGTGCACACTCTGCTTCATCAAGCTAATAGAATGCATTGGCCAGCACTGATTGGCCAGAGTACGGAATTCGGCCAATCAGCGCTGGCCAATGCATCCCTATGGGAAAAAGTTTATCTCACAAAAATCACAATTACACACCTGATAGAGCCCCAAAAAGTTATTTTTAATAACATTCCCCCCTAAATAAAGGTTATCCCTAGCTATCCCTGCCTGTACAGCTATCCCTGTCTCATAGTCACAAAGTTCACATTCTCATATGACCCGGATTTGAAATCCACTATTCGTCTAAAATGGAGGTCACCTGATTTCGGCAGCCAATGACTTTTTCCAATTTTTTTCAATGCCCCCAGTGTCGTAGTTCCTGTCCCACCTCCCCTGCGCTGTTATTGGTGCAAAAAAGGCGCCAGGGAAGGTGGGAGGGGAATCGAATTTTGGCGCACTTTACCACGTGGTGTTCGATTCGATTCGAACATGGCGAACACCCTGATATCCGATTGAACATGTGTTCGATAGAACACTGTTCGCTCATCTCTAATGGTGACCCTAATAAAATCTGTTGTTTTTTTTTTAAGTTTTGAATTTTTGAATGAAGGAATTTTTTGTCCAGTTTCCAAGTAAATCATACAGAATACATAATGGTACCATTATGAAATAAGTTGTCCCACAAAAATTAAGCTCTCATGTGAACCAAAAAATAAAAAAGCTAAGGCTTTTGGTAGATGGGGAATAAAAAACAAAAAACGTAAAATGGCTGTTGCCAGAAGGAGTTAAAAACAATACCAAACCTGTTGCTACTCCCCAAATATCTGCAATTTTTGACCTCTTCTTTTTTCGATACCACTGTGTATATAAACACCTGCAATAAAAAAAAGATCATTTTTGGACTGTTTAATTTTAAGAAGCATTAAAAATCCAACATTGCAGTATGTTATTGAATAAGCTGTTTTTGCCACCTGGTACCATCTATTTACCACCCTGAGGGTAAGTTCACATGGGGGTTCTTTGGTCCAGAACCTCCGCCTCAGGTTCAAAAAACGGGTAGCCGCGACTGAATGCCAATGCACTGCACCAGCATCCAGTCGCGCACTCCACTCCAGATTAAGCCCAATGAATGGGCCTAGTCGGGAGGAGAGAGTGTCTTTAGGCTGGATTGCGAGGCGAATCGTCCTGAAGAATAAGCATCTCGCTTCTTTTTTTATTTCAATGGGAGCCGTCTTTTTGGTCAGGATTTTAAGGTGGATACGGCCTCAGAATCCTGACCAAAAAAAACTCCATGTGAACTTACCCTTAGGCCTGGTTCACATCAGCGTTTGGATTTCCATTCGGGGTCTGTGTGGTTTCTTAGATAACCACTTTTTAATGTGTATAGGTTTCCCCCAAGCAGACTTCCTGAACTGAAATCCGAACACTGATGTGAACCAGGCCTTAGACATATATGTTACGGTCACTTTGAAAAGCTAATGCCGTCTTGGCATTGAAGAGCTTGAAAATGGGTGGTCATGCATGATTTTTCTGGGCAATTGGGGCACTTGCAATTTGGTCTTAATATATCTGATAAATGAAGAGAAATTGCAAGCAGCCCAAACGTGATAAAATTAATGATAACACTTACAGTGTCGATGAATTCAAGTGGTAGCCTTTAACTCTGTCAAAAAACACGATGGCAGGTACACGATGATACAGGTTTCCTCGGTTATAACAAGATAACTTGAAAGCAGCAATATAATATATCCAGAACTCCGCCTCTTGTGGTTTCTTAAAATGTAGCTTTTATTAATTTGTCATAATCTTGACAATGTTGACAATGATTAAAAGATGGAAACAAGATCCATAGTGTACAGGCAGGGTAGCAAAAAAAGCCTATGCATTTCGGAGAATACTCTCCTTAGTCATGGCTTAATATATCTGACCCAAATTTTAAAGGGATTCTAACATTAAAATCACATTTTTTCTCGATCACACGTAGGAATAGTCTTAAAAAAGCGTATTCTTCTCCTACCTTTAGATGTCTTCTCCGCGCCGCAGTTTGGTAGAAATCCTGTTTTTTCCATCTGTATACAAATGAGTTCTCTTGCAGCACTAGGGGCGGTCCCCAGCGCTCAAACAGCACTGGGGGTGTCCCCAATTCTGCAAGAGAAATCTCCAGCGACGCCTCTATCTTCTTCTGGAACACCCTCTCCCTGTGTCTTCTTCTGGGGTTTCAATCTTCTAGGCCTCGAGCCGAGCCGACTGCGCATGCCCACGGCCACAAGAAAAATGGCCGCTTACACAGTAAGCTGTGTAAGTGGCCATTTTCTTGTGGTCTGTCGACATGCGCAATCGACTCTGCCCGAGGCCCGATGGGAGAGCATGCGCATGCGTAGAAGTTTGAACAGAGAGGCCGTTCCTGAAGAAGATGGAGGCAGCACTGGAGATTTCTCTCGCAGACATCTCGAAGACATCTAAAGAAAGTAGAAGAATAGCCTTTCTTAAGGCCATTCCTATGTGTGATCGAAAAAAAATATGATTTTAATGATAGAATCCATTGAATCTGATGGCTGATTTGATCAAATCAAAACCAAAATAAAATTTGCTCATCTATGTCCATACCCTTAGTTTCCAACAACTTCTGATGTGTTTAGTGTAAGAAGGTTGTTTTTTTTTTTGTAATGTTGTAATGCTAATATAATGCAGAATTTTTTTCTTCTTGTACCGTTAGTTCCGTAGCTGATTCGCTCTATGTGGGTCAATGTATTGATGTTGTTACGTTCATTATGTCTCTCAATCTTAATATTTAGCTGATTTATTTAACTGATGTGTTTTATAATGTAAACTCTCAACTGAAAAATAAACATATAAAAAAAGTTAGTAGAAAGTAATAACTTCCATAATACATATCTTCTTAATTACCACAAAGTTCACAACATTCTTTAAATTGATCCCATTATATATAACAGAGTCCCTAATGTCCGCTAGTTCTATACTTATATACAGAGACCGTGTAAGCAAGAAAACATCCAGCAGGCGGTTAGGAAAAAGAATAACGTTAGTAATGGGAAACCTCATAAAGCATGCTACAATGTAATAAGCCCAAATCTCCAACCACACCATCCAATCCTTATCATAGTGTTATAATGAAGGCTTCTTAGCACCATGGCACCAGGAGATTACATCTGACCACACATTTGGCAACAATACAACTTCGCTGCTTTAAATTATTAAATACAGATAAAAAGTAATGAATGTGAATGTGGAATCTGCTGTATTTCATTTGCGTAATTCCTTGCAGGTTCCATACAACACCAAGACTTTGCCTCTGTCTTTATATGTCCCAGGTGGTGGGAATTGCTGGCTGTACGCGATCCAGGCTTCTGTTGTATGAGCAAACATTATTGGAAATAAAACCTTTCAAGTAAATACTGCATTATGTAGTAACTGCTTAGAATTATTTAAGAAGCTGGATCTATCTCCTAGAAGATATGCATTGGGAAGGAAGTTCTTCACTTACAATGCGGGAGGGGGATCTATTAAGGCTGGTGTTTTATATGATAATTTCAATCTAAACCCTAATGGTGTCAGATATGCCTCAAATATTGACAGGTGCACACCTCTTATACAGTCACTAATAGAGATGAGCGAACACTGTTCGGATCAGCCGATCCGAACAGCACGCTCCCATAGAAATGAATGGAAGCACCTGGCACATACGTTTTGCCGGCGGCCGGTCGCTTAACCCCCCGCGTGCCGGCCGCTTCTATTCATTTCTATGGGAGCGTGCTGTTCGGAACGGCTGTTCCGAACAGTGTTCGCTCATCTCTAGTCACTAACTTTTCAGACAGCTTCGTCTCATTTAATAAAGCATATAATTCTGGACCAAAATGTAATACACTCTGTTTAAAAATGTTTCTGTTTCCTGCTTAAAGAACCTCTCTACTGTTCCTGCCAGTGGGTCTTTCCCTGATTGCTAATTTGCTATTCACTCCTTGTTACTAGAGGCGATCTGTCTTTAGTAACCAACAGGCATAAGACTGAACACACAAAGTGGAGGGCGAAGGACAGGTCTCTTTTCACGGTCTCTGCATGTTTACACACAGCTTTGCTGTTCAGTGCTGACTGTACACTGCTCATAAATGAGTCTGCAGCTCCTTATAGATGATAGTGAGTGTAAGGAAAGTCTATCTACTTCTGACTAGTTACTTGTGTTATTGCAGATAGGATGACAGTCATAGACAGCAAGCAGCTTTCCTGATTCATATGGACTTTGAAGTCTTCTGAAAATGAGGCAGTTGGTGCAATGGGGGGAAGTCTTCAGTTTCCTTGAACACGCTCTTGCCACTCAGACCACCCCATGCAATGAGCATTGATCTTCCCTCTGTTATGACATCATCCATCCTGAGCTGCAAGAGCAGTGCTCCAAGGTTGGAAGGCCCACCCCCAATGCTCCAGGTGCATAAGACGTCAAAGCTGTTTATCTACAAAGGTGACATACATAATAGAGATACAGTGGCATAACTACCGCCATTGCAGCAGAGGCAGCTGCCACAGGGCCCGGGACATTAGGGGCCCGGCGACAGCTACCCCTGCTATCCCTGCTCTTATCACAGACAAACTGTTGTAACTGCGATAAGAGCGGGGAAAGCTTGTAGGACCTGTAGGACCTTGTGTGATGTCATCCGTCACATGACTAGGTGGGCGTGTCTATAGCCCGTGCAATCCTGGAAGAGAAGGAGAAATGTGCTGCTAGATACCGAAGGGGAGGGGGAAGGGAGATGCAGGATGGAGAGTGTCTGTGTGTAAGTGTGTGTGTGAGTGATATCTGTGTATTAGGAGGAGGAGAGGTCTGTGTGCTGATATCTGTGTATTAGGAGGAGGGGGAGGTCAGTGTCCTGATATCTGTGTATTAGGAGGAGAGGACAGTGTGCTGAGATCTGTGTATTAGGAGGAGGGGGAGGTCAGTGTCCTGATATCTGTGTATTACGAGGAGGGGAGGTCAGTGTCAGTAGATGGATCAGTACTCTAAACATTGTTTGTATTCAGACTTGCCTGCAATTGCTGTTAGCAATGACTGTCTAATAGAAGTCAGGGGGCGCTCTGTGTATTGTATTGTACTGAAGGGGAGGGGGATGTGAGATGCAGAATGGAGAGTGTGTGACTGTGTGTGAGTGTGTATGTATGTGTGGTGAGGAGCAACAGTAACCTAGGGGCAGAGATGGAGGGGAGGACATGAAAATGGGGGTAGAGATGAAATGTCACGTGACATCCGTGCATTATTAAAGATGGACAACACCACCAAAGACTGCAGCGGAGCCGGAGACAGGTAAGTAACTTTTTTTTTTAATGTCTGTATCTCCCCTTGGTCTCCGATTATTATACTCTGGGGTCTGAAAATACCCCAGAGTATAATAATTGTTCGTGGGTGTTCATTATGGGGCATAATCCCGTGTGCAGGGGCCACAATGGGGTATAATACTGTGTGCAGGGGCCACTATGGGACATAATAGAGTGTGCAGGAATGCGGCGTGGGGGGGGGGTCGGTCAGTCAAGGTCTTCGGTGTCGGTCAGGAAGGAGGGGGAGCCCATGTCAAAAGTTTGCCACGGGGGCCTGCCATTCCTAGTTACGCCACTGTAGAGATATATTATCACTGTGCTGTGCTCTGAAACATGATGGTGACAGTTGAATATGCTTTGAGGAGGTGGTAGACTTCCTTTAACTGTACCAGATTTATCAAACTTTTTAATGCTGCTTAATAAAACTGTCATATTATAAGACTCTCTACTGTAACTTTACATATCCTAATAGTTGTCTTAGTTTATGCTAGAAAAATGCATCAACCTTGGTGCATTTTTTGACATATAGTGTCATGACTTATACTACACCAACTTTCCAGGAACCCACAACCTTATTTGTAAAATTGTCTATAAAACATCTGTAAAACTTGTGGTGCAAAACAGGATATACAGTTTTTGGCTCGTATTACCCCAGAATTCTGGTGCTTTTTCTTCATCAATCTCTCCCAATGTGCTCTAGTAATGGCCTCGGGAATTGCAAAGCTATCCAGGACCCACATACCTATGTAAAAATTTTTAATTCGGCATCCTTCTTTTTTCCTGTACAATACATTTGCTCCTGTTATATGCTATTTTCCTATATGTGCCACCCTCTTAAGGAAAATGTTAATGAAATACAGATGGTAGGATGGATTTCATTAGTAAGAGACGGTCAACCGAGACTACTCTGGTAAATCGACACACTTGGAATGCAGCAAGGTGTTAGTTGGTACCGTGGTTCATGGCTAAGACTTCTTTCATGTCAACATCCAAATATACTCCTTTGATTCAGACATAAGAAGACACCTTCAAAGAGTGCAGAGGGAAATTTGCTCTTCACATCCTCACAGCGCAGTATGAAGTAAGAGTTCACAGTGCCCTGCAAGGTGTTCCTGAAGTGATATTTGGGCACAGATAGTACTGGGATATTTCATGATTTCCTTCTTGTCATTATTAAATAAGGATCTCTTGAGGTTTCCTCAAACCTTCCATAACTACTTGCACTTTCATCCACAGATATACAGAACATCTTTGGACTGGGTTTTATTTTATGCTGAGTCTCCTTTCATGTAGACACACATCCACATTGTAATCTATATTATCATTGCACATGAATGGCTTATTATCAATATTTTAAGACGTTGGTTGTCACCAGGGGAGAGGCAAGTACAGAGGGGCAAAAAAGTATTTAGTCAGTCACCAATAGTGCAAGTTCCACCACTTAAAAAGATGAGAGGCGTCTGTAATTTACATCATAGGTAGACCTCAACTATGAGAGACAAAATGAGAAAACAAATCCAGAAAATCACATTGTCTGATTTTGTAAGAATTTATTTGCAAATTATGGTGGAAAATAAGTATTTGGTCAGTAACAAAATTTCATCTCAATACTTTGTTATATATCCTTTGTTGGCAATGACAGAGGTCAAACGTTTTCTGTAAGTCTTCACAAGGTTGGCACACACTGTTGTTGGTATGTTGGCCCATTCCTCCATGCAGATCTCCTCTAGAGCAGTGATGTTATGGGGCTGTCGCTTGGCAACACGGACTTTCAACTCCCTCCAAAGGTTTTCTATAGGGTTGAGATCTGGAGACTGGCTAGGCCACTCCAGGACCTTGAAATGCTTCTTACAAAGCCACTCCTTCGTTGCCCTGGCGGTGTGCTTTGGATCATTGTCATGTTGAAAGACCCAGCCACGTTTCATCTTCAATGCCCTTGCTGATGGAAGGAGGTTTGCACTCAAAATCTCACGATACATGGCCCCATTCATTCTTTCATGTACCCGGATCAGTCGTCCTGGCCCCTTTGCAGAGAAACAGCCCCAAAGCATGATGTTTCCACCCCCATGCTTTACAGTAGGTATGGTGTTTGATGGATGCAACTCAGTATTCTTTTTCCTCCAAACACAAAAAGTTGTGTTTCTACCAAACAGTTCCAGTTTGGTTTCATCAGACCATAGGACATTCTCTCAATACTCTTCTGGATCATCCAAATGCTCTCTAGCAAACTTCAGACGGGCCCAGACATGTACTGGCTTAAGCAGTGGGACACGTCTGGCACTGCAGGATCTGAGTCCCTGGCGGCGTAGTGTGTTACTGATGGTAGGCTTTGTTACATTGGTTCCAGCTCTCTGCAGTTCATTCACTAGGTCCCCCCGCGTGGTTCTGGGATTTTTGCTCACCGTTCTTATGATCATTTTGACCCCACAGGGTGAGATTATGCGTGGAGCCCCAGATCGAGGAAGATTATCAGTAGTCTTGTATGTCTTCCATTTTCTAATTATTGCTCCCACAGTTGATTTCTTCAATCCAAGCTGGTTGCCTATTGCAGATTCAGTCTTCCCAACCTGGTGCAGGGCTACAATTTTGTTTCTGGTGTCCTTTGACAGCTCTTTGGTCTTCACCATAGTGGAGTTTGGAGTCTGACTGTTTGAGGGTGTGCACAGGTGTCTTTTTATACTGATAACAAGTTTAAACAGGTGCCATTACTACAGGTAATGAGTGGAGGAAAGAGGAGACTCTTAAAGAAGAAGTTACAGGTCTGTGAGAGCCAGAAATCTTGATTGTTTGTAGGTGACCAAATACTTATTTTCCACCATAATTTGCAAATAAATTCTTACAAAATCAGACAATGTGATTTTCTGGATTTGTTTTCTCATTTTGTCTCTCATAGTTGAGGACTACCTATGATGTAAATTACAGACGCCTCTCATCTTTTTAAGTGGTGGAACTTGCACTATTGGTGACTGACTAAATACTTTTTTGTCCCACTGTAAATGGTTTCACACAGTGGCGAAACTAGGAATGGCGGGGCCCCAAGGTGAAAATACGACATGGGGCCCCCTATCCCCCCCCCACACACACAAACCTCATTCCTGCACAGACGATTATGCCCAATTGTGGCCCTACACACACTATTACTCCCCATAGTGGCCCCTGCACACAGTATTATGCCCCATAGTGGCCCCTGCACACACTATTACTCCCCATAGTGGCCACTGCACACAGTATTATGCCCCATTGTGGACCACCCATGAACATTTATTATACTCTGAGGTCTTTTCAGACCCCAGAGTATAATGATCAGAGACCATGGGGAGATACAAGCATAAAAACACTCCCCTCTACTTTTTGCCATCTTCAATGTTGGACCAGACACCACCTGACGTAGGCCAGATTCGCAATGCATAATGACGCTGGCCTGGTCCACGTGACGTCTGTGAAGTCACCAAACAGGGCCAAAGCCTACCGGAGCACAGTAGAGGAGGAAAGGATTGGTAAGTAAATAGGGCCCGTTACCTGCTGGGGTTACTCCGACAGGTTACGGCCTATAGGCATATAGGTGTGGAATAGCCTTTCTATAGGCTATGCAAGGATGTGCTTAGTTAAAAATGACTTTTCCCAATGATAGAGCCCCTTTAAAGATAAAGGACTTTTCTCAAGTATAGTTTCTCACAAAAGTAAGTACACCCCCTCACATTTTTGTAATTATTTCATTATATTTTTTTTCATGGGACAACACTGAAGATCTAACACGTTGGTATAGAGCACATCTTGTATAATTGTATTAAAGTAAATTTGTTGTGCCATCAAAATCACACAACACACAGCTACTAACATCTAAACTCCAGGCAACAAAAGGAAGTACACCCCTAAGTGAAGATGGACAAATTGTACCCAATTCGCCATTTTTCTTCCCCAGTGTCATATGACTCATTAGTGTTGCAAGGTCTCAGGTGTGAATGAGGAGCAGAAGTCTTAAATTTGGTGTTATCGCTCCAGACCTAAACATTATTGAGCATCTGAGCGCATCCTCATACTGAAGGTGGAGGAGCGCAAGATGTCTAACATCTACCAGCTCTGCGATGTTGTCATGGAAGAGTATCCCAGTGGCAACCTGTGACGCTCTAGTGAACTCAATGCCAAAGAGGTTTAAGGGAGTGCTGAAAAATATTGACAATTGCTGTAGGGGTTTAGACATTAATGACTGTGCTGAGTGGTTTTGATGGCACACCATAATTTGGTGAAAATGTTGGCAGCAACACATATCAAAATAGTCGGGACAGGGCCGTGTCTAACATGGTGGAGCATCCCCTCTTCTTTGTACAACAGTCTGCTGACGTTTCGGTATAGGAATGTTGTCCCACTCATGTCCGATGTAGGTTTTTAGCAGTCCTTGAATCTTCTATGCTGGATTTTTTTGTTTCATAATGCACCAAATGTTTTGGATTGGTGAAAGGTCTAGACTGCAGAAATCAGTTCTTCTGTGAAGCCATGCTTTTGTGATGGATGGATTATGTGGTTTAACAGTCTTGAAATAGGCAGACCTTTGAACTGTGCACTGATAAGAAGCTGGATTGTCCCACTCCTCTTCAGTCTGCAGAACATGGCTCCGTGGTTTCCATAACATTTCAAATTTTGACCACATCCTCGACAGAAGAGTTTTAATTTTGCCTCAGTCCATTTTAACCCCTTAGCGACCCTGGACGTAACTGTACGTCATGGGTTGCATGGGGATGTATGGAGCGAGCTCAGACGCTGAGCTCGCTCCATACACGGCAGATGCCGGCTGTATAATAAAGCCAGGACCTGCCAATAACAGCAGCGGTCGGTGCCCGAGCCGATCGCTGCTGTTAACCCTTTACACACTGCGGTCAAACGCGACCGCAGCGTGTAAACAGCGCAGGCGGCATGGGCGCCGCCATGTTTCCCCGATCGCCGCCCTCCTGAACGTCACATGAGGGCGGTGATCGGTTGCTATGACAGCCGGAAGCCTATTGAAGGCTTCCAGGCTTGTCTCTGCACTAGATCTGCACTAGAGGCATCGTCTAATAGAAGTGCTGGGATTCTGCTATTCACTGCAGTACTGTAGTATTGCAGTGAATAGTATGAGCGATCAGACCCCCTAGGTTTCAAGGTACCTAAGGGGTCTGATCATAAATGTAACAGAAGAAAAAAAAAAGTTTTTAAAAGTATTAAAAAAATAAAAAAAATATAAAAGTTCAAATCACCCCCCTTTCCCTAGATTAGCTATAAAGGTAATTAAAGAACATTAAACATAAACATATTAGGTATCCCCGCACTCCAAAATGCCCGAACTATTAGAATATTAAAACATTTATCCCGTACTGCGAACGGCGTAGCGGCAAAAAAAATAAAAACAGCCAAAAAGCATTTTTTTCAACACTTTGCCTCCTATAAAAAATTGAATAAAAAGTGATCAAACCATCAGATCTTTCCCCAAATGGTATCAATAGAAACGTCATCTTGTCCCGCATAAAAAGACACCACAACCAGCTCCATACATGGAAATATGAAAAAGTTACAGGTGTTAGAACATGATGACAATTTTTTTTTTCTATTTTGCAAAGTTTATCATTTTTTTAAAAGTATCAAAACATTTCAAATACTATATAAATTTGGTATCACCGCGTTCGTACTGACACGTAGAACACAGGTAACATGTCATTTGTACCAAACAGTGAACGCTGTAAAAATTAAACCCATAAGAAAATGGCGCAAATGCATTTTTTCTCCAATTGCACCTCATTCTGAATTTTTTTCCAGCTTCCCAGTACATTGCACAGCATATTGAATGATGCCATTACAAAGTACAATTTGTCCCGCAAACAATAAGCCATCATGTGACTCTGTGAACTGAAAAATTAAAAAGTTATGGCTCTTGAAATGCGAGGAGGGAAAAACGAAAATGCGAAACCAAAAAATGGCCTGGTCCTTAAGGGGTTAAATGAACTTTGGCTGAGGCAGAGTTTGAGAATTGTGGTAATGGCTTAATTTTGCTTAATAAAGTTTTAACTTGCATTTGTGGATTGCATAGTACACGGTGTTCTCAGACAATGATTTCTGGATGTATTCTTGAGCCCATGTAGTGATCTTTGTTGCCCATTCTTAATAAAGTATCACGAGGGCCCATAGATCACAACTAGAGATGAGCGAACACTAATCAAAACATCCGTTTCAAATAGCACGCTCCCGTAGAAATGAATGGAAGCGGCCGGCACGCAGACTTTGCCGGTAGCCGGACGCTTAACCCCCCCCCGCGTGCTGGCTACGTCCATTCATTTCTATGGGAGCGTGCTATGCGAAACAACTGTTTCAAATTGTGTTCGCTCATCTCTAACACTGGTCAACAAATTTTCAAAAGTTGTTTGTTTCTGAAATGAAATGAGTCATTCCCTAATGATTTTTATGTGCTGAATTCAAATATCACAAGGAAAACTGTCAATTGGCTCTAGTTTCTATGATATCGAAGAGTTCTCATTTTACTGTTTTGTGAATTGTATAGAATATGATACATATTTATTACTTCTGCAATAATAGAGGTGCAAGTTTACTGTTTTTAAAATTTTGGAAATATATTCTTAGGAAACTTAGTTCTATCTAAAATCAACTATAATTTATAGTCATATCTAAGAATTTTTTTTACAAATGAAGTATGTTTATTGAACTTTGGAACGTAGATCCTTATTGAATTGCTATTCGGCTCCTTTACTCACGTCTCTTGTATTCAGACATGGGATTGTCTCTGATAATAGTCCAGCATTAGTCTGCAAGCATTGATGGGTTCCATTTACCCTGATATCTCTTTTCCATAGTCGCAATTTCCTGATAAAATCGTTCACCATGTTCATCGCTCACCGCTCCACAGTTTGGTGCAAAGAAGTCTAGATGAGAGTGTAAGAAATGAATCTTTAAAGACATGTTACATCCCAGGTTTTTATATGCCTTCAGGAGATTTTCAACCAACTCTTCATAATTATTTGCTTTGGTGTTTCCCAAGAAATTAGTCACGACTAACTTGAATGCTTCTCATGCAGTCTTTTCTTTGCCACGCAGCAAATGGTAAAACTCGTCATCTTGAAGAAGCATACGAATCTGAGGACCAATAAAGACTCCTGCTTTTATCTTCGCTTCACTCAACCTTGGAAACTTACAGAGGAGATATTTGAATGCCTCTTCATTTCTATCCATTGCCTTTACAAAATTCTTCATAAGACCAAGCTTGATATGTAAAGGAGGTAACAGAATCTTTCCTGCTTGAACAAGTGCTGGATGCATAACATTTTTAGCCCCTGGCTGCAGTGACTTTCTGAGTGGCCAGTCTCTTTTCTTGTAGTGTTCTGATCTTGCACGACTGTCCCACTCACATAGGAAGCAGCAGTACTTGGTGTATCCTTCCTGTAGACAAAGCACTAGCGCTACCACCTTCAAGTCACGACAGAGGCACCGCAGATGTTGATCATAGTTTATGCATCTCAAAAGCTCTTTCATGTTGTTATAGGTTTCCTTCATGTGAACAGCATAACCAATTGAAACTGATAGTAGTGCATTGCCATTGTGAAGTAAGACAGCTTTAAGACTTAGCTTTGATGAATCGATAAATAGCCTCCACTCATCGGGGTTATAGCTGATTTTGAGAGCATCCATTAAACTACAAACGTTACTGCATACAACAAGATGACCCTCCATGAAGAAGAATTGGACAAGAGACTGTTGACGGTTCCTAAAGAAAGAAATTCGAACATCATCTGCCAACAGATTCCACTGTTGAAGTCTGGAACCTAAGAGCTCGGCCTTACTCTTGGGCAGGTCTAGATCTCTAACAAGATCGTTAAGTTCACTTTGCGATATAAGGTGCGGTTCAGTGGAGAGTGATGCAGGAAAGTCTGGATCTGACGAGGTAGATGGTTCATGACAAACTCCTTCTTCTTCCTCGTCAGTGGAATCGAGCGAGAATGTTTCTGGAGCATTTGGAACTGGCAATTCTTCAGAATGAGCTACTGGGCGTATCACAGATGGAATATTCGGATACTGTAAAGTCCACTTCTTTCTTTTTGAAATTCCTTTCCCAATTGGAGGCACCTTGCAGAAGTAGTAATTGTCACTATGGTCAAATGGCTCTCTCCAGACCATTGGCACTGCAAACGGCAGAGACTGTCTCGTTCGGTTCAACCACTGTCTGAGATTTGAAGAACATGTATTACAGCATATGTGTGGAGCACAACTCTTTTCCTGGTTGCCTATTTTGCAGCCAAAATACAGGTGGTAGGCTTTCTTAACCAAATATAAATAGAAATATAAAATGCACGTCTATATCATGAAAAGTAAAGCCAATTTTAAAATTTTAGCATCAATTTCAATCTCAGCACCCCAAAATTAGTTAAGAACAACTGGTTTGATGCCCGAAACATTTTGGCTGTTGACCAGTGTAATCAAAACTATACAAAATGGATCATAGGCCATACCCCTTGTGCTCATGGATTTTCCAGTACTCAATCTTTGGATGATATTATGTACTGCAGATGGTGGCATATTCAAAGTCTTTGTAGTTTTACATTTTACGCTAAAATGGTTCACCAGTTTTTACAAGCAGTGCTTTACAGATTGGTGAAACCCTGACCATATTTGCTTCTGAGAGATACTGCCTGTCTAAGGGGCGTTCACAATTGCATAAGTGTCTATCCGCTACACAAAGTAGGACATGCAGGAGTTTGTGTGTCGGACAGACACAAAAACGATTTCTCCGCGGAAAGGCTGCATAGGGACACCAGCGGTTTGCTTTAAAAATCCATTAAAATGAATGGGTTTTAAAACGGACCGCCAGGAAGCCATCCCTTATCCAGCTTCCCTGGGAAATAGGACAGAGACCTTATGGGCGCAAGTGTGAATGCCTCCTAACCTGTAGTTTTTATATGCAGGCAAGTAATTGTAAAAACTAAAAAGAAAAAAAATTGTATGTACAGGACTTTTTCGGCAGGCAGTTTACGCAGACACTACTATGGAACCTCTGATGGAGATGTGAGCAGAGCTTTTGCTCTGAGTTATTGCCACCAATGTCTACATGAGTTTGTTTTTGGGTTTTTTTCTAATGAAATGGAAAAATGTCTAACTTTCAATTTTGTTATATATGTTCTACTGTAAATAAAATATGTTTTTTCAAAGTCTAACCGTGATATTTGTATCCTCCATTTTAGCAGTTCTCCCCTCTGCAGGCTCCTCTAATTCTCAGTTATCCCTGAGATAATGGGTAGAGACTGCTATGTCGCCTCAAATACACTGCAGTGAGGACTCTGAAAAAGATCACCGTTTCACCCTATGAATTCTTCATCAACGGAAGTAAATCAAGTCGCAGTCACAAAAAAAATAAAGAAAGAAAACAAGTGCACTTCTGGATTTTTTTTTTTTTTGCAACTACAAGTCCCTGTCGCAGCATCCTTGGGGTCACAATGTGATACCAAACATTAGTGAGCTTGAGCTGCTACGTGATATGGCAATCTTTGGTCAAGTGACAAATGTCACTGCTAATTTTGCTATGTAGCTGTGGCCTAATGATATTTCACTTGTTTCAACAAGGATATAAATAATCCAAAAATCTATTATA
Source organism: Leptodactylus fuscus (assembly GCF_031893055.1). NCBI lineage: Eukaryota > Metazoa > Chordata > Amphibia > Anura > Leptodactylidae > Leptodactylus > Leptodactylus fuscus. The sequence goes on along the minus strand of NC_134266.1, from coordinate 232,814,305 downwards.
CAGCTAAAATCATAGTTAACACACGAATAAAACAGTCAGTATTATGTTAGTAATTTATTAATCATCATATAGGTCGGATTTGTACAGCACATTACAAAGTGTAAGGAGGAACAATCCTAGTTCTTGAAGCTGCTTTTAGTCCTATACTAAGAACAAAGAGTAACTTTATATAGGACCTGTCACCACTCCTGACATGTTTTGCAGCCCTGGTGAAAGGTTCAAGGACCATGCATGCATGGTGGACCCCTTACAACAACGGCCAAAGAAGACATGCGTCAAAACTGACTTTTTACTGAAATAGTTAAATCTGGAGTGGCGACAGGTCCTTTTTAAGTACTGGGTCGTGCCTTCCTACATTGGTCCACTTGGTCACCTTGCAATCGTTAATAAAGAGTAATCTGTTCCCAGGTGCCGGTCGCAGACTGTGAATAGTCTTAGGCCCTGCTTGTGTAATACATAGCAAGAGAGTTTTTACTTTAGGCTTAGAGGTTTAACCACAATTTAGGTGTCAGCCATATTTTTAAAGCTGTAACACATGAATTAATATAATAATCTTATCATTGGGGGCAGAATTTCAGTCCAAATTATTCACAAATAATAAACTGGCAAAGGATTGTAGGATGAGGAACTTGAAAAAAAAAAGGCTTTACGTAAGAAAGTATAACATCACAGGGAAGCATTTGTGGTGCCACAAGTTATTACCCCTTACTGATGCAAATATCTAATACACTTCAGTGCCATTGCCCTAAATGTAAGGTTTTTATACAATAAAAACAATGGAGCGTAGGTGGGACTAGGGCGAGCCCTCCCATCAAGATGGAATGATCAGATCTTGGTTCAGAATTGACGGCTATCGTAGAAGAGACCACTTGATTTGCTCTTTTGCAGACTGCAGCACCTGTGAGAAGAAACAGAGAGCAAATCGATAACCATTATCAATGGCATCACGTCAAGTCCATTTATAATTATTGAAGCCGGACAGCCCCACTGAAATAAGGATTTATTAGAAATTAGGCACACATATAGTAATACCATTCTGGGGCATTTAGGAATCTACAAATACCTGGAAGGTCTAAAGCTGGAGCAACAAGACATCAACTTAAAGGATACCTCCTGTTATAAACAACTTATCATATACGAGTAGTACATGTGAACATAAGAACTTTTTAAATGCATCTTATTACTAAGTCGTTCTGACTGCTTATTTACATAAGATTCATCTCCATACTCCACCTAACACACAGAGCTCTATGGAGAGGGGAAGGGATGGAGTAAGGGGCTGCTGACCACTAATTGATTTAATGCTGTATTGTGTGCAGCAGTAGCCTCTTATCTACAACTTATCAGTGTTTTACTATAGAACAGAATATAAGAATCCAGCAACAGCAATTATATGAGTATCTTTTCTGGCAGCATCTTCATCACCCCTCCCCTCTTCATAGACAATCATGTCTAAAGTAACTCAGCCTGAGCAATGGAGAAGAAAGCATCTCTTTAAAGGGAGTCTATCACTGCCCCCAGCTACTTTAAACTGTTCCCATAGCGCTGCAGATGTTGTTAGTAGAATAAAAAGCATACCTTTCTTACGTTTCAGAGCCCAAGAAAGCAGAGAAAAAGCAGTGAATGCAGGATAGGCGTGTTTAGTGATGATGCAGCAGTGCTCAGTGCCTGAAGAAAACTCCCCCTGTGCTCAATGATCATCATTTAAATAAAGAATAAAAGTGTTTTTTCTCCGCTTCCCTGGACTCTGAAACTTAAGAAAGGTATGCTTTTTATTCTGCTAACAGCATCTACAGAGGTTTAAAGTAGCTGGGGCAGTGATAGGCTCCTTTTAATATTATATATTACAAAAGTTTCTTATATTACCCTGTACTATTCACTTATGTAACTTTTATAACTGGAATTACGCTTTAATATTTTACAACATTTCCAATGAATATGCACATTACATATGAAGCATCCTCTAATATAAACCTTATAGACAAAACAAAGAGGGAGAAAAATGCCTTTTGAGAAAAAAAATAAATAAATCTTACAAAATGTATGCCTATGACAAATTTATTATTTTTTTCTTTAATACTTCCTAAACCATAAGGAGAACAAACACACTTGTACTTTTGGGGCAAGATTAGTACAGTGTCTTCTTAAGGAATTCAGCAGTGAATGGAGACTTATTGGCAATGTCTTATGGGAAAATGTAAAGGACATTTCTCACATACAAATAGTGTCACCTACTGGAGGATAGCTACCTTGTAAAGATAGTATCCAATCTTTTAACATACCTATGGCATATGACTAGGGATATTAGTCATACTATATACCCATCCATAGCTGTTTTGGAGTACTTTTCCCTCATCAGTACAGATGGGTTTATGATTGGCTTCTATCCTGTCATGTTCCAAACAATGGTTGGACACTAACTTACAGTGTGACTACCTCCAGCCTTCCTAATTTCCTCACCCTGCCTGTGTCACCACTATGCATCAGTCATACTGAAGAAGGTCACTTAGACCGAAACGTCTAGCATATGAGACTTTGGATGCAATAAAGCACGATTCTTTTGGAATATATTTAAGAGTTCCAAAAATTCTTTTTCTACCTCCAGCAACAGGTTAGAGCAGTAAGAAAGTTCTCTTTCCTTGGTATACAGCCATTTTGCAGGGCCTTCCAAGCAATATAAGCTTATAAGATCAACAACCTGATATATGGTGGCCAACGGCTACTTTACAGCCAGAAATCCCATCATTGCCACCTTCATTCATTGATACATAATGAATAAAGTGTCTGTGGCCTTGTCAGTAACAAAGACCAGTGTGAAAAGTAGTTGCGAAACAGCGCCAATGATTATTAGTTGCCTTGCAATTATATTTAGGTCTTTAGGCTGCCAAGGTGTTGAACCCATGGGCTGTAATGTATGGCTTTGTCCCTTTTAATAATAGCACTCAATTCTAGACAAAGACATCCTTGTTCAGTTGCTGAAATATTTCTGTGAATAACTAGGTTACATCCAATAATCCCGTTGCCCAATTGTCAGTGACTTATGCCATTGTTCTGGGTGACCTTATTGAGTCAGTTCCTAGTCAAAGGCTTAAGAAATAAAGATGGCCACTTCTTATGTTTCCATACCTGTGAGACGGTTTGTTCTGTAAGAGGCACGTCATCACCCTAGAAAATAAAAGGTTACATGTTCAATGCGGAGTCCCTTACAACAGGGGGTACTTGGGTCGCTCACCTGAATACTAGAACATACTATAATAGCAGCCTTCCCCCATATTAACCTCCACCCTTCCAGACACCCTACTGATCTTCACTTCACTATAGCGGTACTGAAACCTTTTCCATCATTCTCAAGCTCAGCAGGTGGCTCTGCCAGTAACTGGGCACAGACTCCTAAGAGAGCACAGCAAACACTGTAACAGCATGCTAATGGAGCCCATAAATCTGCCTTCTCAGCAGGCAGTCACAGGGAGCTGTGTGGAGGACCCAGGGGACAGATGCTTGTAAGAGAAACAACATATGGCGACACGGCACTTAACCACTTCACCACTGTCACATCAAACCGCACAATCCAAAGTACATCCAGTAGTTTCATACTGCTCAAGAGTCTTAACAGGGCCCTCTGGAGTGCAATGTGCTGGACGCCATTCAATAGTGCCAATAATCTATTATATCTGATAAACTATGACATAAACTCTGGTTATTTCTATGGAAGTAACTAAAAGGCAGCAGTGTACAATACAGCAAGTGTAGTCCTCGCGGCTGTCAATAACCAAACCAGAATTGCTCTTTATCTCCACACAATCTTCTCATAGAATCTGACTGTGGCCTATGCTGCCGTTGTATGCCTAAAAGGTGGCAACCATTATGTGCAACCATCGGGGGTCACGTACCTGAATGCAATACAAATATTACATTCAGCTATTGGCCACTCTAGAATTGGGAGAAATAGATCCAAAACCATAACCACATTTTATTTACCTTATAAACTTTATTGTCCAGCTTATTTTTACTGATAAATGTGGGTCTGACATCCAGGACTCCAGTTGTTTGAAGGTGCAGCAGCATCTATGCAAGCATCGTAACCCCTTCTGTTTACAATGTGTCTGCGCTCTAAGACTGAACTGCTACTGTTTCCACCATCTAATAGATCTGTCCCTGATATATCCATTGCAGTCTCAGGCCTTACTATAACTCCTAGGCAGTATGCCCGCTGCCTCGGGGTTATGTTTGACACAGACTTTTCTTTCACTCCCCATACTGAATCACTTGCACGCTCATGTCACCTCCACCTCAAAAACATCTCCAGAATACGCCCTTTCCTCACCAGAGATACACTAAAGACACTTATTGTCTCTCTGATTCATTCTCGCCTTGACTACTGTAACTCCTTACTAATCGGTCTTCCCCTCACTAAACTCTCCCCTCTACAATCTATTCTGAATGCAGCGGCCAGGCTCATCTATCAGGCTAGACGTTACAGCGATGCCTCCGGTCTGTGCCAGTCACTACATTGGCTGCCTATTCATTATAGAATAAAATATAAAGTTACCACTCTCATCCACAAGGCTCTCCATAATGCTGCACCTCCATACATTTCCTCCCTCATCTCTGTCTACCGCCCTACCCGTGCTCTCCGCTCACTCAATGACCTAACACTTACATCCTCTATTATCAGAACCTCCCACGCTCGTATACAAGACTTCTCCTGAGCTGCACCACTTCTCTGGAATGCTCTACCCCGGACTATCAGATTAACTCCCAATTTCTACAGTTTCAAACACAAACTAAAGACGCATCTTTTCAGACAGGCCTATCACAATTCCTAATGTAAACCCTTCCGTAGCGTAACTAGAAGCCATAAAATGAACCCTCCTCTGTTCCTGCTCGCACATTACCCCACACGATATGATTCCGTTTCAGGCTAACTTTATATGTCCAGGCACCATCCACATGTTAAAGGACATGACTGGTAACGGCTCATAAAGTTTTATGTCTGTATAATGACAGTCACCTCTATTAAAAAATTGCCTGAATACTGTATAAGCAATGCCGCCCCTGCTACCTCTTGTGTCATCCCCTCTATCTCATAGATTGTAAGCTCTTGCGAGCAGGGCCCTCAATGCCATTGTGTGCAGTGACTATTTCTTTGTAATGTATCTTTTTGTCTGTACTTGAACCCTACAAATTGAACAGTGCTGCAGAATATGTTGGCGCAGTATAAATAAAATGTATTATTTTTATTATTACATTGCACACCGTCTGTTTTATAGTGGCCGTACAATGTCATTAAAGCCCTGTCCCATAGTGAATAGGATGTTTGTAGTTACATCACATGGACACTATAAAACAAAGGGTGCTGCAATGTAAACACAGAAAGGGTAACGCTAGGTTCACACCTGCGTTCAGCTGTCCGTTCTGTGGTTTCCGTCTTCTGCATGCCAGAAGACGGAAAGCACAGACCAGGTCCGGCCGTGAGCGGCCATGAGCGTTTTATGCTCTCCGCCGCGAAACCGGATTTTTTAATCCGGACACAGAGTACTGCATGTCCGACTCTGTGTCCGGATTAAAAAACCTGGTTTCGCGGCGGAGAGCGCAAAACGCTCACCGCCGCTCACGGCCGGACAGCTTTCTCACCCATTCAAATGAATGGGTGAGAAAGACTCCTGCAGGTTTCCGTCTCCTGCTCTGTTTTATGCAGGAAACGGAAACCTGCATTACAGAGAGGACAACACAGATGTGAACGAGCCCTTACAGTGGTGATTATAGGTCATTAAAAAAAAAAAAAAAGCCAGACAACTCCTTTAAATAATAAGCCTGTAATGGTCACAAGGATTCCTCCTAAAGAAGATATGACTTCAGTGTTTTCAGGATGCAGACTGGTGATGGGGATACAATGTTCAAGACCCCCACAGATCATCTATGTGAAAGTACCACATCACTTCAGCATTGCAGCCTCTATATTTTTTTTTTTTACATAGGTCCAACTAAATCACAAAAGAAAGGATTACTTCGCTCTCAAAACAGATATGGAACAGTGACCAGTTTATGGCAAAATGGTTGAGGCCATTCTTCTTGCCTTTCTTTGGATCAACCACGGTGTGTAAGGATAGAACAGTGAACTAGACAGACTTGGGTCTTTTCACAACCCACAAACTGTGAACTCAAAAGCCCCAAATGCTACAGACTTTAAACACTGGCAATAAAGATCCTCACAGAATTCGGAAAGTTAGGCGCCAGAGTCAAGATTTTCAGGAACTCTTATCCCACTACTGGGATTTGACTAAGGCTGCCATACACATTACAGAGCTATCACATGAACACTCATTCAGACAACAGCTGCCTCCGACACACTCATACACACTCAGCCAAGTGTACATATGTTCTGCAATTGGAAAGGGGAATACGCCAGCGTCAGACAAAGTGATTGAGCATGTTGAAATTTGGCATGTCCGACCCTTCCGCCCCTGACATCTGCCATGGATGACCATACACATAAAATAATCAGCAGGTTCAGTAAATATACGATTAATGTGTATGGCCATTTTATCCCTGCTGTTTCTGTACATAGATGACTAATGGATAACATGGGGTACTCTTTCCATGCATCTTATTTTCCAAGTATTTTGTACTATTAAAACGCAACAACTCCTGTGATCCCATATCAGATAATAAAAGGAAATGGAGAATCGACATACCCTCAAGGCCACACGATGGACTACTTGCTGGGGATCACTTTCCAAAATGACACTGTAATGAAATGGATGAAACATCGAGATTATATATAGTCCAAGTCAGATATACACAGTCTACTGTACACCCCTGACAGGTGGAGGGCTCCAGTTATTAGAGAGTTAAAGAGAAGGCAAATCTTATCCATCTTTATAGCCGGAGCACGGCAGCTCAATCTGCAGAAGCCTATGATGGAAGCATTCCTAATGATGTCATTACACGGATACATGGCCGCTCGTACGCGGTAATGACATTGTTAGGAGCTGTTCTCCTTACAGAGTCTCTATGGCGGTAACTGCTGCGCTATCACAATTCAAACAAAAACAAGCACAGACGGGAAATGTACGGCTTCCAGATTAGCACTTCTATTTACAATCACAGGAGGGTTTTACTGTCTTCATTTGTGAATGTGAATTGCCTTAATGTTCATGCTGAATGTTTAACCACTACGCTGCCAGTCATTTAAGCTGGCACTGCCATGCTTTACAAGATGGGGAAGAGCACTGTAGCATTTAATGCCGCACAGACTTTATAACCTGAGAAATAGATAGAGGTGAAATGAAGGAATGGCTTCGATGGCAGGCACCCGTTACACAAAGCAAAGTGCGAACAGATGTCGTTGTATATCAGAGGCTAGACCAGAAACCCAATTAATCTCTTACCCGCCATCTATAATCTCATCAACCGCCAGGAACAACCCTTCCATATTCTCCAGCAGAGTTCTCTTCTCAACATTTTTCCTGCAGAATTAGAAAGGTTTGCCATTAGTCATAGTTCTCCATAGATGGTGAATGTACAAGTATCACTGGCAGGTTTATAGAGGACCTCATGAAATGTCTGCTTTAGTAAAAACTTGGATTCCACATGTAGTACAAATTCTGCAAGGTATTTTCTTAGGACGCTGTTGCTTTGTTATTTCTCATGGACATTTTTTAAATAAAATTGACAACTGGGCATTTCCTTTTCCCTTGTCAAGGGGCGCATCTCTTCACCGTCTGACACTGTCAGCACTCATTGGACAGTGAAAGGGTATGTTCACATAGGAAGGGTCATGCAATAATAATAATAAAACAACAACAACAAAAAAAAACCTATTCCCATAACTGACTGCTAAATCTGTCTCAGAAAACACCTTATACACTTTCTCATTCATTTCAATGGGGGTCAGGATCAGATTTTCTCTAGGTAGCGGAAAAAAGATGCTTCATGACTTTCACGGATTCCACCTTGCAAAGCCCATCAAAAAGAATGGAAGGTGGAAAAAAACATTGCAACGATAATGTCCCTAGGCATAGGTCATGATGCTTTTTTCCCCTATAGGATACAGAAAAAAAAATAAAAATCTGTCAGACTCCCATTGAAATGAATGGAAGAGTTGGAGGCGTGTTTTGATGCAAATTCCTGCAAAAAAATAAGGTTGGTGACGTATCCAGTTCCCAGTCTCCAATACCTTTACTTCTCTATAAGTGATACAGCTATTCATTTCTATTTCCTATAGCTACTGTACTGCCCATCATTATATCCAGCTCAAACTAATCGCCATTTTATTTAGGGAAAAGTGAAGGGACCTGGGACTGGAAGCGGCTATAGCTGGCCCCAGGTACATCATGTGACCACAAGTAAAGACTGTGGAAAAGGACCACTAGTTATCAATTTTTCATTCATTCTTGTATAGTCATGAGAAAATATGCTCCAGAGTTGTCATCTTTATGAAGTATTTACCAAAACAGACACGACTAGAAAGTCAGAATACATGTAAACTGTCCTACTGCATATATCCAGCACATTTCTAGGACTCCCCATTACAGCATGTAGCTCTTGTATGCACCAGCAGGATCCCCTCCCCCATACAGCATGTCATCTCCAACAAGGCATTAAAATGTAAATGTAGTATTATTAGGAGCTGTCTATACAGGATCATGCTGTAAAATAGTCCCATAATGGACGTCTAAACTAGTGGATGTACAGAGTTCTGATGGCTACAGATGGAGTCTGCCATCCAGCTCCAGAGAACATTTGAGAGGAGTCTTGAGAGTTTCCACCATTAAGCGGGAATATTTTCAAAGATGCCGACTGACAGACATCACTCTCTTTATAGTGGTTCTCCCAAATGTCTTCTTTAGCAGGATGCAAAAGCCTGATGTGTGTGTGTGTGTGTGTGTGTGTGTGTGTGTATATATATATATATATACATATATATACACACACAGTATATATAAACAAACAAAAATTTAGGCAATATATCAAGCGAATTGGTTTGTCCAGGAAACACTGCCATCTCAATGAACCCTTATGGGAGGAATGGTCAGCCCTTCACTTACCTTAACATCTGACTTAATGAGTCAAAGAGGCAATTGAGGACAGCCATCAACATGAGCTTTATGGAGTGAAAGAAAGCACAGAAACATTAGACAATAGAAAGACTTGGTTTTCTTTTGAACAAAAAAAAATAAATAAAAATATTATATATATATATATATATATATATATATATATATATATATTAATAATAATAATAATAGATATCTAAGGCTCTGTTCACATCTGCAGTGTGGTTTCTGATCAGACTTTGAGAAAGGAGGTTATCTGAAACGCGTCAGTCTGACGCTGTATTCCTGTTACGTGTGCATGTTATCATCATTATGAAGACTTTTACACAATAGAGAAGTTGTTTCTGCTTTTCCACTACGACCTGGCTGGATTTATCTTTTATATCTGGATTTCTACAATGATAACCTCTTCACGTGTGCTCTATTAAGATATATGTACTTGACAATGAATGCCCTATAGATATACAGTGAAAAAGGTCATCTCTACAGCCCCTGCCCCCCTCTATAGCAAAACATTAGAGCCACCCCTCCGTGCACACCTACTAAGCCCCTCATTATTGGCACCAACATCATATGAAAGGAGCTTCCGGAGACAGGAATACTGAACTCAGGCCGAGGTTGGGCTGGGGAGTCCCTGGCTAGAACACATGTGCAACCATCTATAGTGCTCAGGCCGGAACAACCTCCCCTGGATCACATCCGCACGATTCAGGCCATGTCACCTACTACATACTGGTGGAAAGCCCTGCTGCTGCACTAGTCTAATGCCTTGAGCTTAGCAAGTAGTTATTAACCATTTCATTGTTCTATCTTCCCGCTTCTTGGAGTGTGTGCAGGATGCATTAGGGTGACACTGCGAAGGCCGCACTAAGCGCTCACATCCACTAGGGTAGACATTAGTTTTATTCTGTTAACTCACATTATGTGTAATTATTTCCGTTTTATAGCAGTGCCATAGTCCTGGTGGTTAAATACTTCCCTAGCTGTGTATACACAAGACCCTGTTACTACATGAAGCCAGTCTCCAGGGGCTAACTGGGTAATCCCTAGTGATGTGTCACACTCCGCCTGTTTAAGATTTTACCTATACCATCCATTTGTCTTCATGGACTAAACATATAGATATTTAGAAGTTTATGGGATGAACGTCTTTGCTAGTTCACTTCTGTTAGGCAGTCAGACTTAATGATCGCCATTAGATGATATCACCCTATTAACATGCTGGTGAACGCACTTCATTAATATTAGCTAATGTACACGGTAATATAATTGCTCTGAGCACAGGCAGGGGTGATGTTATCTAACCAAATGACAGCAGCTTCTAAAACGTATTAGCAGAGCAAGCTGTGAAGCATACCTCATTTTCATGGGAACTTCCAATGACATAAAAGTACAAGTCGATGCTGCTCTTATAGACCACAGTCAGGCCCTCCAGGAGCGCAATCTCACCTGCACAGAGAGAGGAGGAATAAGATACAGACTTGGCAATACGTATGTATGGTTCATGGTAGTCCTAGAGGTCAGACAGCATTCGGCTTGGGAAGAGTTAGAAGAAAGACCCTTTAAGTCTCCTAATTTACTTTCCTAAAGAGGACTGACATTGATGTTTTACCAAGTACTTAGTACATTCTCTTCATTGTATCGTCTCTCCATCATGGTTCCTGAAAATACATGACTAAACTGACCCCTAGATTTTACTATTCACGTTGTCAAAGAGGCAACACATACAGTCACTGTCCAATCTGACTGCACCTAATGCAGAACAGTAATGAATTTAATATATACAGTACATACATGTCAGGAGAAATAAAATCAGTAAGAACCCTACATTGTAATACTAAACCTTCCTATGCCAATATAAGCGCCGAATAAAAGTGGAAGCACCAGTAGCTAAATACAGAAAAAACTCCAGCACAATGGCAACTCTAGTATGCTAACTAAATCTAGTTCAGACTAGCCATGTACGTCCATGTAACACTTAGGCAGAGTTTACATGTCCGAAAAAGTATTTTCAATGCAAGTTTTAAAAATGCTACATGATATAAAGTATTACATTGTAATGTTTGTCTTTTTTTTCCCTCTGAAATGTCAGAACAAGTCAACCAAAGTTCTACAGTGTAAATCCAGAGGTATATCTCAATGATAATTTGTCTCCCTGCATTGTCTGGACAAGGACCTTCTTTCCATGAGAAGCTGAACCACTGGTCTGCATTGAGTTTCGAGGCATCATATGTTCACTAGTGCTACACTAATACTCAGTAAATGGTGCACGTGGTCAATACAGTATCACACTTACTGTCCGTCCGATGAGTTTTATTGAAGATGTTCTTTTCAAAAGCCTTCTGCTCCTTCACTGAGGGATACGTCTCATCATAGTACTGCGGAGTTAACAGGGTGTCAGTACAGAATATAGTCTATAATCTATATGCCTCACAGGGCTTGAGGTTGGCCCCATAAATGGTACATTTTATGTGTAGGGTGGTAAATACACAATCTCTGGAAGGGAACTGTCCAATCCCATAGATAGTTGAGCAGTGCCATGAGGTCTGACAGCAACTTGTGTAAAGTGAATACCAACAAGAAAGTTGTTTCAGTGGATAAAGGGATTCTCCTACTACTAATCCTCTATTCACAGCATAGGTAACAAATTCTACCTCTTGTGAGCAGGGCCCTCACTCCTATTGTGGGACATGATTTATTACACTTTAGTTTTGTTTTCTCTGTACATGAACCCTATGATTTGTAAAGTGCTCCCGAATATGTTGGGGCTATATAAATAAATAATTAAGTGAGTAACTGTTGTGTGTCTGACTGCTGGGACTCAAAGAAAAATTGAAAATTGGCATTCATGGGCTCCCCATGTGAACAAAGCAGTGGTACGCATGTTGGACCACCAATCTATTCACTTCTATGAAAGTTGAACTATAGTTTAGGCAAAAAAAGATGCTGGCCAAACAACAGTTCAGTTTCTTGATATGTGATGTCTTTGGCCAGTTTACCTCTTCGGAGCACACAACGTATATTTTACAGCATCAGTACAATGTAGTTAGCCCAGGTGCTGTGCCTGCACCATCCACAGCGGGTGTCAGATGTAACAGTGCGAAGTAATGGCTGGGATCACAGATACTTCTGACCAAGGCCTCACGCTGCAGAAACGGCTTTATTTTGCTGCGGCTTTAGCTGCGTTTTTTTTAAGCCAAAGTCAAAAATGGAATGTGAAATACATAGGAAGTCTTTATAATTCTACCTTCTGAGTTATGTGTGAGGATAAATATTATTTCAAGATGTGTTAAAAATGACCTACAAGTGGCTCCATAACTAGATGTTCTTGCACTTTCTCCTTCAAACTCCCTTAGGCAGGGTTCCGTTACGAAGGTGTCAGTTAAAAAACAAACAAAACAAAAACAAACAATGGACACCTATCATAACAGACACCAACCGATGTTAATAGCATCAGTTTACATCTATTAGTGTCCGTTTTTTTTTTCTTACTGTCCATTTTTGTTTCAGTTTTCTGAGAATGCGCATAAAAAAAGAGGAGTCCATTACTGTCCGGTACCCAGAGACTTCAATGTTAAAAAATGATGGACGCCTGACATCCATCATTAATCCGTTTTTTGAGGGGTTTTTTTTAACTGACACAGAAGTCCTGAATGTAGGATTTTTTGTCAAAGAAAAAAGAAGGACAAGAGACGGACTGGGTGTATAACAGACACTAAGGCTCACAAGATAAGATCCCATTGAAATCAATGGAAATTTTAACGGATTAGTGACAGTTCAGCTAGTGTCCGTTGCTAAAATCTTGTAACGGACAATTGTAACAGACACTACTGACAGTCACCAATGGTAGTGTCAATGCCCACTTACACTCCCAACAATCAAGTTGGACTAGGAGACCAAATGGAGGTTGGCGAAGCATACGAGACAGTTGCAAAGGAGTACGGCTACAGTATCTAACTATCCACACTGTGCTTTTTAAAGTTTGTATGGTGAAACATGGGCCTGCATAAAACCTTGGGATATGCGAATTAGCATCAATCTGTTAATCTTTCCTGTTGGGGAGAATCAATCTCCTTCCCCTTCTGGTAATATAGTCCCTTCTTAGTATCTCCGTAGAAGGAGTCTTCTCAGTTCCACTTATATGAACTGTATTGGGGATATCTCAGACATATGGCAGGGATATTTTACAGAAATGGTCATTAACTGCAGATTGGTGAGGGTGCAGCAACTGGCCCACAACAGGTACAACTGATCCCTGCAAATTTGTATAGAATCAGAAGCCGACACCTCTGTACAATGTGCTGTGGCCTGGCAGTGCAGGTCAGAACCAATTGAAATGAATTGGGGTTGAACTGTAGCAGAGCAGGGAGGCCACTGACAGGGACAGAGTGGTCTGAGGATAAGGTCACTAACTGTTAGTGTCAGATAAACCCAATGCTCAGACACCCTGACTAGGAGAATGGTGACTTTCTGAACAATGTTTGGGTAGTGTGCGCATTGCTCCATTCATTCCAATGAGAGAGCTGGAGATGGGAAAGCCCCTTTAAGTTTAAATCCATGGCAGTAATCGGACAGCACCGGATGCAATGCTACTGACAGCAAGTGTATACACATCAGGTGGGGACAGCAAGAAAATGTTAACAGCACGTATAATAAAATTTGTTTTTATACATGTTCGGATGGTTTGGAGAATGTCACGACCATGAAACCTGTTGGTCCGGTGCACTATTCAGTTCTCTTCTTCTTTCGCCATATTGGTACACTGGTGAATATGATTTTTGCACGGTTGAATGAGTTAGGCTTGTAGAGTGGATGGTGAATATTTACCTTAGCAAATAGCCTCTCTCCATCATTGTCTAATATGAGCGCAGCTTTCACTGTGTACAGTGAAGGTTCCTGCCAGAACAGAAAATACATAGAAATCACTATCATCCGTCATCCACACCCCATTCCCTTCCCCTACAATCCTCATACATAAGCATGGAAAAAAAAAAAAAAAAAAGCCAAACCCAATAGCATTTTAGGATATTTTCCAAAAAGATTAAAGGTGTTATCTAGCATATGGAGCAACTTTACAAAAAAAAACAAAACCTGTTTCCGGTCCTCTTTCCATTGTGTGCCTGGGCTCCAGAAAGTGACCACAGCCATTGTTTGGGAAGGACCAATAACGTTTCTTATAAGGGACTGCAGATTGGTCTCAGGAGTCACATGTAATGGTATGGCATGGTGGTGAAGGGCCAGGCAGGCAATAGAAAGAATACCAGGAGCAGAAAGCGGACAAGGGAACAGGAAATCAGGAAAAACCCCTTTAAATAATGTGTTTGCTGAGCAGTACAGATATGCTATACAATAGTGTGATATCATAATGTGGAAACCGAGGAGAAAAAAAAAAGAAAAGAAAAAAGGAAGAGATGGTTGAGGCACGCAGAAGCAGCGAAGGGAATATTTCACATGTCCGTGTCCCCCACCACTCGAGCCTCCTCATGGATGTCCACCTTGTAGATGCACCAGAGCCCTCGAGACAAAGTTCTGTGATGCACTGACTTCCACATACTCACAGCCTGAGTGTATAACAGAACTTCACCTCAAATGCCGACCGCCCTTAGATCACTTCCTACTTACCATAATGAAGGGTTCACTTATTTACAAGAACAGCTTTTTCATACATTAGGCTTCAGAGGAGAATGGATCCTGGAGAGAAAAGTCCTGCAAGCACTTATGTCTGGTGTCAAGCTTAGTATTACTTTAAAGAATTCGGTATGACCGCCATAGACTTCTATAGATGACGTATCTCAGCTCTATGAGCATGTGTAAGAGGTCTAGCTATTCTTTTATATAACCATTACACTTCCAGGAAAGCTGCCATGAGAAAGATGCAATTTTGGGGATAAAAATGAAGAGTCTCCTAAAGCCCATTCCCGGCTGCTGCATATGGAGTATCTGTAGAACATTCTTCAGACATCCATACTTCTTCCAAGTGTAATATTCGGAAGAGTCACACACAAAGCTATGAATATAGAGCAGGTGGTGGAGAGCGGTTCTGGGCACTGAACTGAAGAAAATGAGTCCATAAACAATATGCGGCAGAAACGGATGTGTAGATATTAGTTTAATGTTAATGCGAGGTTCAACTTTCTACTCTGCCATTCTGGAAAGTACTACAACTTATTCCTGAATTTTCTATACTGTAAAATTAGCTTTTATTATCTATTTCCATGATGTAACATGCCTGAAGAATATTTTCTGGGAGCTTTGCTTTGTACTATTCTCCTATAAATCCTACTAGAAATTTAAAGGGATTGTCCAGATTTAAATTAAAAATAAATAAATGCAAAAAAAAAAAAAAAGTAAATACAGATGTAGCAGACATTTTTTTCTCGATAACACTTAGGAATAGCCTTAAGAAAGGCTATTCTTCTCCTACCTTTAGATGTCTTCTCCACGCTGCCGTTCGGTAGAAATACCGGTTTTCTTCGGTATGCAAATGAGTTCTCACAGCACTGGGGGCGTCCCTAATGCTGCGAGAGAAATCTCCAGCAATGCCTCTATCTTCGCCTGGAACGGGCTCTTCCGGCGCTGGGGGTCACACTTCTAGGCACGCGCAAGTCAGCTCTGCCATCGGGCCTCAGGCAGTGCCGTCTGCACATGTGCGCGGCCATTTTCTTGTGGCTGACCCCAGCTTACTGTGTAAGCGGTCACAAGAAAATGGAGACTTACACCAGGCGGGCATGCGCAGACGGCTCTGCCCGAGGCCCGATACAGGTTTGAAGCTGAAAGAATACACAGGAAGAGGCCATTCCAGAAGAAGATGGAGGCGGCACTGGAGAGTTCTCTTGCAGCATTGGGGACCGCCCCCAGTGCTGCGAGACAACTCGTTTGCATACCGAAGAAAACCCGGATTTCAACGGAATGGCGGCGGGGAGAAGACAACTAAAGGTAGGAGAAGAATAGCCTTTCTTAAGTCTATTCCTACGTGTCAACCAGAAAAAAAAAAATGTTTTAATGGTAGAAACCCTTTAACTTACCGCAGCATGATATCTGATTAGAGGAAACAACAATAAACTGAAAAGTCATTGGAAAAACATTTATAATGGCTTTTCACAGGATTTTGTTGTCTTCTGTGATAAGCTATCATGCTGCAGCAAGTTAACCAACTGTAGGAGTTTGGATTAACTCTGCTACATCTGTACATTACAAGTTATACAGAAGCCAAGTTATATAAAATACCCATCAGATATTATAAGCGTGTACAATTTCCATCAAGAACTCCGGCTAAGCATTTTCCGGGCCAAGCTCCAGCCCTGTGCAAACCCCATTCATTACCAGGAGGCTTTTGTGTTAATGAATCAGAAATCTTCCCATTACTAATAAAGCGGGCGCAGCGATAGACTCCTTTTAATCATTTCACAAATCTATCGCTGGTGGGTCAGGACAGCTCCAACGTATGATTAATCTGACTCTGGCGATGGAAGATGAGTGATCTGGATGTGATGGGGGAAAGTAAGTAATTAATTCTTATGTGCGCATTATTTACTAGCGCTGCAATTACCTCTCAAAGGCTGATGGGAATAAATACTGACCTGGCCATTAAAGGCTGGACAGGCTATGACACTGGTGGATGACAGAGCAATAACCGTGTCTGGGGCTTCACATTACTCAGTTACATACCTGTAATGCAGACTTCATCGCCTCCTCCTATAGCCTACATGATCAGGTAGGTAAAGTCATAACTGGGAACACTACTTAAAAGGGATCAGTCAGGTCTAAAAAGCCTCCAAAATCAATTATAGTGTCTTGACGGGACTTTTAATAGGAGCAGAAACATACGTTTGTGGGTAGAAACTGAAAGTAACGCAGATCACCAGAAGAGGGGGAGGATTTTCTGAATTTGTCTACAGACAGCCTTAATTCAGAAAGACGAAAAAAAATAAAACCAATCTTGGCTAAGGGGGACGTTGTTGTGTGGCTTTTACAGATGAGACCCAGAGCACTGTTCATTGGCAATTCTAGAATTCTTGGGTCCGCCTACAGTGCACTTACAGGTTGAAGTGCATATCCCTAAAAGGATTATTTTTGCATTGCTTCATCTGTTTGTGGTCACAAAGATATGTTTCTAATCCTAGTAAAGGCCCCTACATGGCCATTATATTGGCTTTAGAGAGATTTTGGATCAGACAGACCCCCTTTAAATGATGACGTATCTAAGAGTTGCTGATGGCCTATGAACAGTGACTCAACCCAAAAGGAAACTATTAAAAACATTTGGTCTATGAAAGAGATGTAACAATAAGGTTTATATATGTAAACTGCACTTATATCCAGGGCCGCGGAGTCAGAGTCATGGCGGTGGGCAAAAAGGGGCCGACTCCAGCTTCAAAAGAAAATGATTATATTTGCAATTAATATTGTAGAATTAGATAGTTTGCTGCATATTTACTTTTATACAGAATCAATCACTAGCCTTTTGTGAACCACGGGAGCTTTACAGCATCTGTCTGACCTTGTCTGTCTGCCTATTGTGAAGGGGTTGGAGCAGGAGATGGGCTGTGGAAAAGAGATGGAGCTCTGCATTGTGCCATCCCTCTGTTAGTCCCCCTATACATTTATGAATACATTAACAAGTAGGTTTAACCAGTTGGGGGGGGGGTTGTCCCTAAGCAGTCTTTACATTGATCATTCTGGATTGA
Source organism: Leptodactylus fuscus (assembly GCF_031893055.1). Classification (NCBI taxonomy): domain Eukaryota; kingdom Metazoa; phylum Chordata; class Amphibia; order Anura; family Leptodactylidae; genus Leptodactylus; species Leptodactylus fuscus. The sequence continues at coordinate 232,796,559 of NC_134266.1, read as the reverse complement.
AATTCTAGAAGTCTTGTGAACTAGAATACAAATCTAGTGTGGACTTAAGCTATAACTCTGCCAGTGAGGGTGACAAAGCCTGACCAATAAAGAAGTTTATTGAGCCTAACTAGAAGAGAGATAATATGTTTTTTATAAGGGTGTGTTCATGTTTGCCTTAAAATGCCATATGGTATGGAGGTATTCCATCTGAGCATTTATGGTTATACCCATTGACGTGCCATAAATGGGGGTTCCACCTCTATGCAGCTTCCAGTGAATGCTGAAATGGGAATACCCCTTTAATATCAGTGAATAGCTATAATAGGTTGTCGCATCAGGACCAGCAGCTACCACTCCGATTTCCCTGATGGTGAACTGATCACCCAGGATCAGGCCTTTGGGACTCCCAGCCATCAAGAAGACAGCGCCGATGCACCCATATTCAGCAGTGCAAACACCTTAGCCATCATCCACTTAATAGAAGGACCCCAGAACAAGAGACGTTCTTTGATGATGCTCCATACATGCACATGATTGATGCAGTTGATCACTGGCCTCAGGAAGGGTGTGATGGACATATATTAGGCCTCATGCATGCAACAGCATTCAGAGGGGGATACCAAGGAAAATGGAACATGTTCACATTCGGCAGTGGAAACGCCTTAGCCACCATCCACTTAATGGAAGGGCCCCAGAAGAAAAGACTTTCTTTGATGCACCTCCATACATGCACATAACTGCTGGCCTTAGGAAGGGTGTGCGGACATATATTAGGCCTCATGGACACAACAACATTCAGAGGGAGATACTGAGGTCCTATCCAGCTCGGTGAAAACAGAACAAAATCCAACCCACCTCGAAATCAATGTTTCTCAGAAGGTACTCAGATGTTATCCAAGTGCCTTCTGTTCAAAATCGGAACAGCCTCGGCCTGTCCTCAGTCATATGCATGAAGCCTTACTGGCAGAAAAGTCAGTGTGTGAACCATATTGCCCGGGCTGAACTTGGCCATGTGCATACAGTATAACTCACTGCATCAGTCAATCGGGGTTCAGTGAGTTCCGGAAGAGCCTGATCACTTCTGTACTAAACTGACATAAAGCGGTCAGTTTATCCGATACAGTAGCGACTGGACCCTGGCCATTCAGGAGATCACTGCATAACTGACCATGATACAATGAGTTTTCTGCACAGGGCCAAAAGGAGTCTGAGAAATATGGTCCACATGGAGGGATCAGTTACAGAAGTCATGTGTCCCCTCCCCTCTCCATAGAGTTCTATTGCACAGATTTGATCAGGTGATAGGAAGAGGCAAAAAGTAAGGAAACAGGCACTTTTCTTGTATAAAGTAAATTACAAAATTTGTTAACTTCACCTGAACTTATGGGAAAAAATAAATGCTTCGTTATGTTTTAATCCCAGGTACACATCACACAGCAGACAAGAAAACCAGAACACAAACTGTAATATCAAAGGTGTGATTACAAATTACCCCATGGTATAGTCAAGGAAGGTAAGATGTAGGGAGCAGTCTGGTCCTCTCAGAGTAGAGCTGAGGTGCCTGCTTTACATTCCCTGTCAGACTAGGTTCACGTCTGCACCAGGATCTCCGCCAGGGGACCCAAACGACGAGAGCAGCGCTGCTAAAACAGCTGTTATCATGGATCACATCCATTTCTGTGGTCTCCAACGGATGTGAACTTAGCCTGACTGATCAATTACATGATATTTTGTGACTATCTTCAGTCTAAATGCTACACTAATGCCTCCAGTCTGTACCAGTCACTGCACTGGTCGCCTGCCCATTATAGAATACATTCTAATCTCATCACCTTCATCTCTGTCTACAACCCTACCCATGGTCCTTGCCCTGCCAGTAATCTAAGGCTATCATCCACTAGAACCTGAACCTTCCACTCTTGCCTCCAAAACTTCTCCCAAGTTGCACCAGTTGTCTGAAATGCTTTACCCCTGACAATCAGATCAATACTCAACTTCCATAGGTTCAAGTGTACTCTAAATACACACCTTATGGGCAAACCTACCACATTTTCTAATCTAACCCTCCCCTGTTCACTCCTCTACATTATACATAAGTGTATCCCTGTTTGCCCAGACACTTCAGATCTGACTGATGACCAGCTCATACAGTATTATTTATTAATATAACTCTCTCTGCACCACTGTATGGCCACGTCCACCTTATAGATTGTAAGCTCTTGTCAGCAGGACCATCAGTCCTATGGTGTGAATGGAGATATTACACAGTAATGTTCCATCTCCTCCCAAAGCCAATGATCTGTACAGTGATGCATAATATGATGCAGATCATTTATTGTATGGACCTACAGCCCCGCACAGCTCAGCTACTCCAGATCGCTGTAGTCACACACTCAGTTTCATCTTTTAAAGTGCAGAATTCCTTTAAGAAGCAATGTCTTTAGATATAGCCGGGCACCCCCTGATATACATTACAGCTCATACTCCATACAGCAGTATACTCTGTACCTGCACAGTCACCTGTGAAGAGACCTGCCAGCTGCTGAGGACATGGCCACCGCCTGCCGCCTCTATCATACAGTCACACACCATCCCAGACGCCATGTTCTTCCACAGCCCTGACGCTCCTCACACACACACAACACACCAGTCACCTTTCTATCCACATTCTGCGGCCTCACTCACCAGCAGCACCGCGTCCATCTTCCTCAGTCTTGCCGACGTGGAGCAAAAAACTGATTGGTTACCGCAGCTGTCAATCTGCAGAATAAGCTCCGCCCTGCCTAATTTCTCATTGGCTAAGGTCAGGAGGAAACCGGAACTATGCGCGCTCGGCTCTCCTATTGGTCTACACCTCCTGGCTCTGACAGAAAAAAAAGCACGTCTCTCCTAATAGACGGGCGGAAGTTGCGGTGATTGGTGCTCAATTTCTTAGGTGGGTCTCTAGTCCTTTGCTGATTGGCGGACGTATCGGGTAAAGCTCCGCCCATCATTTTCTGTTACGTTCGCCTCCGGTTTCTTTGGAATTGGTTGAGTTTCTATGAAGAAAGAAAGTTATAGCTTCTGATTGGTCAAGATTGTAGACCAATGGGAAAGGTTCCCTGTTGCTATGGTAACTGCTGGTTGAAGACGTGGCTTCCGCAGTTAGGTTCCGGCTAGTGTTGGCGCATCCGCCTGGCAGTAATTCAGTCAAGCAGACTATTATATGACATGGGCAACAGACTTGGTTACTAGATAGGCCAAACCCTGCTTACCAGGCCGAGGAGGGGCTCATATAACGTCTATTACATATCCTGGGTTACACCTAAAAAGTGGGCAGTAGTCAGCATAGAAAGGCCCAAAGGGGTATTGCAGTGTCACAAAGCACCCATAGGAGGCGCAGCTTCACCACAACGGTTTTGCGCCTTGCTGTATGCATCCAAATGTGGGCAAGTATGATTTAGGCTGTATTCACACTTACAGTGTATGAATACAAAGCAAAAACAATGGAATGCAAGGACCAAAGACTGCCAACAGACCCCACTGCTGTGCTGCGCCTCCTGACAAATATGGCGGATAATCAGTAACGTGAAGCTGCAGCGCCCAAATGCAGAATCTGTACTAATAATAATAATACGTTTTATTTATATAGCGCCAACATATTCCGCAGCGCTGTACAATTTGTAGGGTTCAAATACGGACAAAAAGATACATTACAAAGAAATAGTCACTGCACACAATGGGACTGAGGGCCCTGCTCGCAAGAGCTTACAATCTATGAGGTAGAGGGGGTGACACAAGAGTTAGCAGGGGCGGCATTGCTTATACAGTGGTCAGACAATTTTGTAATAGAAGTTACTGTCATTACACAAACATAAATCTTTATGAGCCGTCACCAGTCGTGTCCTTTAATATGTGGATGGTGCTTGGACATATAAAGTTAGCCTGAGATGGCATCATATCATGTGGGGTAATGTGGGAGCGGGGACAGAGGAGGGTTCATTTTATGGCTTCTAGTTACGCTACGGAAGGGTTTACATTAGGAACTGTGATAGGCCTGTCTGATAAGATGTGTCTTTAGTTTGCGTTTGAAACTGTGGAAATTGGGAGTTAATCTGATTGTCCGGGGTAGAGCATTCCAGAGAAGTGGTGCAACTCGGGAGAAGTCTTGTATACGAGCGTGGGAGGTTCTGATAATAGAGGATGTAAGTGTTAGGTCATTGAGTGAGCGGAGAGCACGGGTTGGGCAGTAGACAGAGATGAGGGAGGAAATGTAGGGAGATGCGGCATTATGGAGAGCCTTGTGGATAAGGGTGATAACTTTATATTTTATTCTATGATGAATAGGCAGCCAATGTAGCAACTGGCACAGACCAGAGGCATCGCTGTAGCGTCTAGCCTGATAGATGAGCCTGGCCGCTGCATTCAGAATAGATTGTAGAGGGGAGAGTTTAGTGAGGGGAAGACCGATTAGTAAGGAGTTACAGTAGTCAAGGCGAGAATGAATCAGAGAGACAGTAAGTGTCTTTAGTGTATCTCTGGTGAGGAAAGGGCGTATTCTGGAGATGTTTTTGAGGTGGAGGTGACATGAACGTGCGAGTGATTCAATATGGGGAGTGAAGGAAAGGTCTGTGTCAAACATGACCCCAAGGTAGCGGGCCTGCTGCCTAGGAGTTATAGTAAGGCCTGAGACTACAATGGATATATCAGGGACAGATCTGTTAGATGGTGGAAACAGTAGTAGTTCAGTCTTACAGAGATTTAGTTTCAGATAGAGCGAGGACATGATATTTGAGACAGCAGAGAGACAGCCACTGGTGTTCTATATTAGTGCAGGGGTGACGTCACGGGAAGATGTGTATAATTGGGTGTCATCAGCATAAAGATGGTACCTGAAGCCAAATCTGGCGATGGTTTGTCCATTGGGGGCTGTGTAGAGAGAAAAGAGCAGGGGGCCTAGGACCGACCCCTGAGAAACCCCAACAGCAAGAGAAAGAGGGGAAGAAACAGAGCCTGCAAATGATACACTGAAAGTGCGGTCTGAGAGATAGGAGAACCAGGAGAGCGCCGTGTCATTGAGGCCGACTGAGCGGAGCATAGTGAGGAGGAGATGATGGTCAACAGTGTCAAAAGCTGCAGAGAGGTCCAGAAGAATAAGAAGAGAGAAGAACTATAATGTATCAATTATAGGACAAATCTACACATATTAGATGGAGATATTTTATGAGCCACCTAAGGCTCATGGGCCTGGGTGTGACTTTAGTTGAATACTTCGCAAAGGTGTAACTTAAGGGTGTGCAGAGAATGCTGTCGCGCATCCAGGACCCTTAGGAGTCCCATAAAACTGAACTGAGTTATCTGGGTGGCCACAAAAAAGGATGTTGTAGTAATCTAGACAGGAGATAATAGGCATGGACTAGAATTTTTGTAGACTCCGGGATTTAGCAGAAAGGAGAAGTATAATGTGTAGCCTCAGATTCAGTCTTAACTTGCCTTCTTGTCATAGATTTAGTCATATTTGCAAGAAAGAATAGTGCAGAACACCTCACTATTTGCTTTAGTCCAAAGACAGACATTGTGTTGGATTCCAAAGGGCCCCAATACAGTTCAGTGGGGTCTGCTGGTTGCTGTTGTTGTCTGTCATGTGACTGTCACAACTTAATATATTATTATTATTGTTTACTTATATAGCACCATTATTTTCATGGTGCTTTACATTTGAGGGTTTACATACACTACACAAAATATACAGGTAGATATCATACTAAGAATGACCAATTGGCACAGTGGGATAGAGGGCCCTGCTCGCAAGGGCTTACAATCTATGAATATAGTTTTTCTGCTCTTTGTGACAACAGCAACACCCTCTTTGCTCCAAAGAGCTTATTTGGATATTGACAAAAATCACAATATTTTGTCAACTTTGGCACCAACTCACAAGTCAAAAAATAGTAATTGATTGAGGTGACCTGACATATCTACAGTGGGGAAAATAAGTATTTGATGCACTGGCGATTTTGCAAGTTTTCCCACCTACAAAGAATGGAGCGGTCTGTCATTTTTTATCGTAAATACACTTCAACTGTGAGAGGCATTATCTAAAAAAATCTAGAAAATCACATTGTATGATTTCTAAGTAATGCATTTTCATTTTATTGCATGAAATAAGTATTTGATCACCTACCAACCAGCAAGAATTCTGTCTCTCACAGACCTGTTAGTATTTCTTTAAGAAGCCATCCTACTCTGCACTCATTACATGTATTGCTTCCATCTGTTTGTCCTCCTTAACTTTATAAGACACCTGTCTATACACTCAATCAATCACACTCCTACCTCTCCACCATGGCCAAGACCAAAGAGCTGTCTAAGGACACCAGGGACAAAGTTGTAGATCTGCACAATGCTGGGTGTAGCCCATCCCAGGACAATAGGCAATCAGCTTGGTGAGAAGGCAACAAAAGTTGGCGCAATTAATGGAAAATGGAAGAAACACAAAATGACTGCCAATCTTCCTTGGAATGAGGCTCCATGCAAGATCGTGTCTTGTGGGGTGAGGATGATTCTGAGAAAGGTCAGGAATCAGCCCAGAACTACATGGGAGGACCTGGTCAATGAGCTGAAGAGAGCTGGGATCACAGTCTCCAAGATTACCGCTAGTAACACAGTATGCCGTCATGGATTAAAATCCTGCAGGGCATGCAAGGTCTCCCTGCTCAGGCCAGCGCATGTCCAAGTCCAATTGAAGTTTGCCAATGACCATCTGGATGATTCAGAGGTGGCATGGGAGAAGATCATGTGGTTAGATGAAACCAAAATAGAACGTTTTGGTATCAACTCCATTCACCATGTTTGGAGGAAGAAGAAGGATGAGTACAACCCCAAGAACAACACCCCAACTATGAAGTATGGGGATGGGAACGTACTTTGGGAGTGCTTTTCTGCAAAGGGGACAGGAAGACTGCACCATATTGAAGGGAGGATGGATGAGGCCAAATTGTGAGATTTTCGCCAACAACCTCCTTCGCTCAGTAAGAACATAGAAGATGGGTCTTGGCTGGGTCTTCCAGTATGACAATGACCCGAAACACACAGCCAGTGCAACAAAGGAGTGGCTCCATAAGAAGCATTTCAAGGTCGTGGAGTGGACAGCCCCAAACCCTGGAAGATCTGTTTGGAAGAATGGAAAAAATCAGTGGTACCGCACACTATTTTTGTTTTATGTGGTGCTAACAAAAATGGTCCTTCGACCCCTTAGTATCAGTAAGGAATAAATTTGTTGCACACACTGTTTGAATTCGTGAAAAGAATAGTGTTTTATTTATACAAAAATTGTTAACACCATTGACACATTGCAAAAGAATGCTGATAATGAACTAGATCCGCAATCTTATTTGACGTTTCGGTTCTTAGACCTTCCTCAGAAATTATCTTTATGGTGTAGAGGTAGAATTTCAGGCAAAAGCACGGGGTGGGTGTGATCTAGTATGATGGAGCTAGCATAGCAGGAGGACAGGAGTAGTGTCAAGGCGTGGTGTGTGCAACAAATTTATTCCTTACTGTATGGAAGAATGGGCCAAAATCCTTGCTGCAGTGTATGCAAACCTCGTCAACATTTACAGGAAACGTCTTACCTCTGTAATTGTAAACAAAGGTTTCTGTACCAAATATGACCCTAGGCTGTACGGACCGCCTTTCTGACAGTGGGGAGATGTCTCCAGAACCGGGGCGCATACCTGGAAAGTCGACAGTGTGCTGAACTCTTATGTCACTTTCAGGAACGTATCATTGGAGGTATAAAAAAAAGTTACAAACATGAGGTTGGTGACCTTTTTTACATCAGAGGTTTGGTGTACCCCCGATAATAAATCTCTACCAATGAGTTCATGGCCAGAATTGTTCCAATGTGACTTCAGTATCTATACTGAATACCATACTCTTGTGACAACAGGTCTGATATGAGAACCATATGTATTCCGCATCTTGTTTCTTAAGCTCAAACAGTTTTTTGGCACTAAATAAAATTTTGGAGTGGAAAGAGGATGTAATACGTTCTGGTTACAACGTCTGAGAGCTGAACTGCGGTCTGCCATGGAGAAGTTAGAAAGTTATTGTAAATTGCAAAATTACTACAAACGTTCTCAGAGCTAAATCAGGGTCCATTTCACAATTACCTTGAATTCTGAACAACCCGGTGGTCACAGCTGCTTTCAGCCTTGTATTATTTGGAAATCAGCTCTACTGCAAATTCAAGGCTCAGTTTAAGGTGCAAATGCTTCTTTTAAGCTTGATATGCTATTTGGACACAGGGAATGAATTTACTTGCCAAAATATCTTCTTTTGGTGCATCCTACCTTACCACGAGTAGCCAATATCAGAGGTGGCCAACAGTTTGGGCAGTCAAGGCAGGCGCTATCTGAGGACCTAGAGCAAAATGTCTTTTTAGCTTGTACGAAGCTTCAAATCTTCTGCTTTACCTTAACAAAAACTAGCTTTTTGGTTCACATTAAATTCACAATAAATGGATCATACATGGTAAAATATTTGGTGTCCTTTTTTATCTTTCTTCCGATTTCCTGTCCTCTCTATTACAGTAAAAACTAGTGTTTCACATTCTATTCTTGAGCCCTGAAGTTGAGGTGAACTTAATTAAACAGAGACATATACCTTCTAAGGCCAGGGTTCTATATTGCTAAATTCAGTGTTTTACATCGCCTGCAAAGTGGATGGGATTCTGTCTAATCCCAACCACACATTCCAGAAAAAATCTTGCATTTTTAAAATTAACAGCATGTCAATTATACCTAGGTTTTAACATTAAGAATTTTATTGAAGAAAATTTTTTTATACGGGTACATTCAAGGGAATAGTAAAACAATGGTAACAAGGGAATAAGGGAAAGGACAGGTATGGTGAGATGGAAGGGAGGGAAAACAAGAAACGGCATGTGGAAACAGGAGGGGGACATGGGGGGGAGAAGGGGAACAAGAGCTCTGATGCAGCAGAGCCACATAATTATTTCAAAATAAGAATAAAAAGTAAATGAAGACACAATCCAAATGTCATGAGAAAACTAAGCTAACAACCTGTATGAAGAAGAGGTAAGTCGGTGGTGAAAAAGAGAAGAGGAGGTCATGGGGACATAGAAGGAAAAGTAGGACGGAGATCAGCGGAATAGTAAAAATGGTTCCACAAGAGCCACGTACGCTGGTGTACACTGTCATCACATTGCAGTTCTGCCAACAGAGTTTCCATGGGGCGTATATTCAGAATTTCCTAGAGCCAAGGGATGGAGGAGTTGTGGATTTCCACAGAATGCTACTAGCAGGAAACCCAACAGTCTGCGGACATGCTTTCGGATCTTACCGGGAAAAATAGGAGCAGGGTAGGGTGATCCTGCAGGGCGACACCAGTAATCTAAACAACCCGACAGACACCTGACCAAAAGGGGCGAAGGAGAGAACATCCCCACCAGAAGTGTGTCATCGTTCCCCGACTAGCATTACATCTCCAACTCTGGTCCGTAACAGAGGGGTAAATCTCATGGAGGACAGAGGGAACCCTGTACTATCTAGAGAGGATCTTATAATTCATTTTCTGAGCCTTGCAGAATATGGAAAACTTATGGCACGCCTGGAAAGCTGAAGACCACACGTCTGGTGGGAACGAGACTCCCAGCACTCTTTCCCAACTATGCGTAAACGTGGGGAGATCATTAGCAGAATCCTCCATGAGCATACCATAAATGAGAGAGACCATGTGAGAGGGAGCACTAGGTGCGAGGCATAAGCACTCAAAAGGTAATGATGGCATATGGAGATTATGGTATGTCTTAAGCGTAGTGTAGAAATGGGTGAGTTGAACATACTGCCAGTGAGCGGTAGCAGACTCAGGATGGGAGAACTGGGCAAGCAGCTCAAGATGTGAGCAATGGGAGGGACCTGAGAGGACCGCCTGGAACCTAAGGGTGGGTCGGCCCGTGGAATGAGAGAGAAAAAAGGAGCAAAGGCCGGGAGGGAAGTCTGGGTTGCCCGATATCGTAGTCATAGGGCTGTCATTACAGAAGAGCTTCCACGCCATAGCGGCGACAAGAGCCAAGGGTCTGTTGCGTGACGTAGGGGAGTATTTAAGTCGAACTGTCCAACCAAAGGTGTTTGTGTAGTCATGGGAGGGCAGTGAGAGGAAAGGAGCTCAAAGATTCTTCCAGGGCAATCTAGAGCTTGGAGCACACACAATGATTCTAGTCAAGGATAAGTGTCACGACCGCCGCCAGGAAATACTTAGAGCATCTGGCAATGCCAGCCCCTCTTTCCCTTTAGGCCGCACCAGGACACTTTTAGCTAAGTTACGAACACGTAGGCCCTGAATATCCGGGTTATTCCTAATGGCCACCAATAAGTGCTCCATCACCAAAGAATATAGGAGCGGTGACAAGGGGCAGTCTTGTCGGGTGCCATTACGAATGGTAAGGGGGAGGGAAAGTGAGCCATTTACCTGAATTTGCGCACAGGGGGATTTATAGAGTGAGATAATGCAGGTGAGCATATTAGGACCAAGACCTATCTGCAACAGAGTGGCCTCCAAGTTCCTCCAGTCCACTATATCAAAGGCCTTGATCAATGAGATTGGTCTGTAACTTGGGCAGAGTAAGGGGTCCTTACCCTCCTTAAAAATAACTGTGATGTGTGCATGTAAAAAAGATGGGGGAAGTGGGAGTCAGGGGAGATGGAGTTGAAGAACTTCAGTAGGAGAGGCGCTAATTCAGGTTGCAGGAACTTATAGAACCGAGCCGTGAAGCCGTCTGGGTTAGGGCTCTTGCCCGCCAGTAAGGAGGAGATGCCTGTTTCTAACTCTTGGGCCGAGAACAGTGCCTCAAGGTGAGAGATATGCTCAGGTACAAGCAAGGGAAGGGCTGTGCTGGCAATATACTGTGAGAGGGAAAGAGGCGGATGAGGTGCCAGATTAACTGCTGTTTATGCTAGAGCAAGGATTTCAATTCCTGACGTGTTGCTGTCAGAGAGGCTAGAGTAGTTTGTTGGAGGGGCTGCTTATGTTGTACCTCCAGTGCGGCTAAATCTCGGAGGAGCAAGTGAAATCTCAAGCCAGCCTCCTTTTTAAAGGGGTTGTCCCATCACAGGGATCCTATCTATACTGCTTGTTAATGTGGATTTAAGACTTTTCCTAAATACACTGCTTCAGCAAAACTGCTTTCTTTGGCCACTATCTTACTTTATTCAATTCATTGTTGACACAGCCCTTGACTTATCTGCTCAAAAGTCAAGTGATGTATCTGCTGCTCTCAGGGGAGGGAGGAGGGGCTAAGTGCAGGGAGCGAGCCTGTGTATCTAGCTATTCCTGTGTCTACACCACGTGACCTAGCTTCCTGCTTTCAGATAGAGGAGAGGAGCTGCTTTCATTTCTGAATGTCTTCTGTTCTCCCAGTTATCAGGCTAGCTAATTCAATTGTGTTCATTATGGCAGAGACAGGCAGTCTCTGTATGTAACACAGAATGGAGTTGCTCCTGCCTGTACTTCATAGTCCAATATTGTGCATATAGTGTTTAAGGACCTTTTGATGACATCACAGGCCCTTCAGCCGCCCCATAGGATCTTAGTATGTGATGGGCGGAGCTACATACATATTTGGGGCGGAGCTAAACAGCAGGTTGCACGTGAAACCCCGCCCACCAAATGATGGAAGAAAGAAGATTTTACAGCAGTGAAGATTGGTGAGTATGCGACGTGGGAATACCCCTTTAAGTCGCGCTCCATGTTTCGTCAACACCCCCTGAAGCACGTATTTTAGGGCTTCCCACTGTATTAGCAGGGTGGTGGTGTCACATGAATGATCCTGCACAAAATGAGAGAAAGAGAGTTTAAGATCAGCCAATTTGGGTCCAAAAAAAGACTTTAACCCCTTAGCGACCTTTGACGTACTATTACGTCATGGACGCGAGGTACTTCGCGCACCATGAAGTAATAGTACATCATGGTGATTCCGCCCGCTCACTAGCTGAGCGGGCGGAATCGGAACGGGGTGATGGCTGTTACTGACAGCTATTACCCTTTTCCATAACCTCCGGTCAGTACTTTTACCGATCGGAGGTTTTAACCCTTTGATTGCGATGGTCAAACATGACCACCGCAAACAAAGGGTGCCGCGATCTCTCCCCCCCCCCCCCCTCCGGCACCCCCTGCGGCGAGATCGGGGGGTGCCGGTATCTGTAATACGTAGTCTGGGGTCTGGTTAGTGACCCCAGACAGCCCTGAGCACTCACTTACCTGGTGATGCTCCCGGCGTCTTCTGGAAGTGAGTCTGTGCCGTCCGCACAGCTCACTTCCTGTTTCTCGAGTGAGACACGTGCAGGCTGTCACTGCAGCCTGTGTCTCAGTCTAGAGTAGAGAATCAGTGATGCAATCATCACTGATCCATGTGCCCCATAGGGACACAAGAACAAGTAAAAAAAAAGTGTAAAAAAAAAATAAAGTATTTGAAAACAATTAATAAAGTTATAAAGTCCCAAAAATCCCTTTTTTCTATAAAAAATGAATTATGTAAAAAAAACACAAAAAATTTATAAAAACAATACATATTTGGTATTGTCGCGTCCGTAACAACCTGTACAACAAAACTGAAACAATATTTAATGTACACAGTGAACGGCGGTAAAAAATAACGGAAAAAACCCGCCAGAAGTAATGATTTTTCGCCATCTCACCTTACAAAATGTGCTATAAAAAGTGATCAAAAAGTCATATGCACCCCAAAATAGTACCAATAAAATTCACAGGTTGTCCCGCAAAAAATAAGCCCTCAACCAACACTGTCAAGCGAAAAATAAAAATGTTACGCCTCTCAGAAGATGGCGATGCAAAAATCACTGATTTATGTCCCCAAATGTGTTTTTGTTCTGCAGACTTAGTATCGCATAAAAAAATAACATAAATGAGGTATCGCCGTAACCGTACCGACCCGCAGAATAAAGGTCACATGTTACTTATACTGTACGCTGCATGGCGAAAAATGTAAAAGGTAAAACTCAATACCAGAATTGATTTTTTCTCTTTTAAATCCAGCAAAAAAAGAGTTAATAAAATGTAATCAGTAAGTTTTAGGCACCCCAAGATGGTGTCATTACAAAATACATCGCATCCCGCAAACAACAAGCCCTTATATGGCCACGTCAGCAGAAAAATAAAGAAAATATAGCCTCTACCAATGTGAAGACAAAATCACGCAAAATCGCCAAATCATTAGAACACAACTGGGTGCGGCAGGCAGGGAATGTATAAGCTGTGCGAGCGAATTTCAGGGGACACCCTATATTTACAGCTTATGAGGGAACATATACCAGAAGTGACCCCCAAAGTGACCCCAGTGTGACTTCCCCAATCATAGGAGCTACTGGGGGTACAGTAGGGAATTTAGTGTCTGCAATGTCCTCCGCACCGCTTATACATTCCCTCTTCGCCATCCGCTGTGCAGTTACGTCCGGGATACTAATACTACACTACACCCCCTGATAAATTCTTTTAGGGGTGCAGTTTTCAAACTGCGGTCACTCCTTTGGGGAATCCACTTTTCTGGTACCTTACAGGCTCTACAAACATGACATGGCGTCTAGATACCAAACATCTGAATCTGTACTCCAAAAGCCGCATCGCGCTCCTTCCCTTCTGCCCCCTGCTGTGTGCCCAAACTGCAGTTTATGCCACATGTATGACACATGTATGACACTGGTGTAACCGGGGTAATGTCATATGTGAGTATAAACTGATATTAGGGCACATGTATGACACTGGTGTACCCCGGATAACGTACGTAATGTCATATGTGGGTATAAACTGATATTAGGGCCCAGCCAGACACAGAAGGGAAGAAGGTTATTTGGTTTTTGGAGCACAGACTTAGACGGTTTGGTTTTTGGATGCCATGGCACTTTTGCAGAGACTCTAAAATTTCACCTACAAAATGGGGTCACTTCTTGGGGAATTCCAGTTTACTGGCACCTCCAGGGCTCTGCAAAAACAACATGGCACCCAGAAAGTCCCTCTAAATCTGTACCCCAAAAGCTATAAAGCGCAGTGCTCCTTCCCTTCTGAGCCCTGCTGTGCGCCCAAGCAGCAGTTTATACCCACATATATAATTTTTTTGCCCCTCGGGAAGGCCCACTTAATAGTTTTAGGAGTGCAGGTCTATGACAATATAAAGTGGGTGCAATGCATTGGATACCAAAATGGCATATTTCTTTAAAAATTTCAAATTTTGGGAAGCATTTTTAGTCTCAAAATCATAATACCACTTGATACATTCCTTGATGGGTGTAGTTTCTAAAATGGGGTCACTTTTGAGGGGTTTCTATTGTATTGATACTTTAGGGGCTCAGCAAATGCAACATGGCACCTCAAAACTATTCCAGCAATATATGCCCTCCAAAATCCAAATAGCGCTCTTTCCATTCTGAGCCCCACCATGTTCCCATACAGCAGATTATGATCCCATATGGGGTATTGCCGTGTTCAGGGGAAATTGTGTAACAAACTGTGGGGGGCTCTTAATTCTCTAACTACTTGCAAAAATTAAAAATATGGCGCTAAATGGACGATTTATTGGAAAAAAAGTAATTTTTCATTTTCACATCTCAATGGTAAAAAAATCTGTGAAACACCTGTAGGGTCCAAGTGCTCACTAAACCCCTTGATAAATTCCTTGAGGGGTCTAGTTTTCAAAATGGGGTCGTTTTTTTTTGGGGGGGGGGGTTTCCACTGTTCTAGCACTTCAGGGGCTCTCCAAATGCAACATGGTGCCTGAAACAGATTTCAGCTAAATTTGCCCTCCAAAATCCCAATAGCGATCCTTCAGCTCTGGACTTTACAGTGTGCCCATACATCACTTTACATCCACATGTGGGGCATTTCTGTAGTTGGGGCAAAGTGCTTGACAATTTGTGGGGTGCATTTTCTTTTTTAACCCCTTGTGGAAATGCATAATTTGGGGTTAAAGCTACATTTTATAGCAAAAAATGTCACTTTTCCTTTTGTTGGGCCAATTCTGTTACACTCCTGTAGGGTCAAAGGGCTCACTAAACCCCTTGGTAAATTCCTTGAGGGGTATAGTTTCCAAAATGGGGTGACATTTTGGGGGTTTCCACTGTTTTGGCACATTGGGGGCTCTGCAAAAGGGACATGGTGCCTGAAAAGTATTCTAGTAAAATCTGGCCTACAAAATCCAATTAGCGCTCTATCCATTCTGAGAGCGACCGTGTGCCCGTACATTAGGGTACCAGCACATATGGGGTATTGTCGTGTTCAGGAGAAATTGTGTAACAAAATGTGGGGTGCAGTTTCTCCTTTAACCCTTTGTGAAGATGAAAAATTTGGGGCTACAGTGACATTTTGTTATAAAAAAAGTAATTTTTCATTTTTACATCTCAATGGTAAAAAAATCTGTGAAACACCTGTAGGGTCCAAGTGCTCACTATACCCCTTGATAAATTCCTTGAGGGGTCTAGTTTCCAAAATGGGGTGACATTTTGGGGTTTTCCACTGTTTTGGCACCTTGGGGGCTTTGCAATCGGGGCATGGCGCCTGAAAAATATTCTAGCAAAATCTGGCCTACAAAATCCAATTAGTGCTCCATCTGTTCTGAGAGCGACCGTGTGCCCGTACATTAGGGTACCAGCACATATGGGGTATTGTCGTGTTCGGGAGAAATTGTGTAACAAAATGTGGGGTGCAGTTTCTCCTTTAAACCTTAGTAAATGTGTAAATTCTAGGGCTAAATGAATATATTAGTGACAGAAATTGAAAAATGTAAATTTGACTTCCATTTTGTTTTAATTGTTGTGAAATGCTGAAAGGGTTAAGAAACTTTCTAACTGCTGTTTTAGATTCTTTCAGGAGTGCAGTTTTTAGAATGGGGTGACTTTTGGGGGGTTTTATTAGAGAGGCCTTTCAAGTTCCCTTCAGAACTGAACTGGTCCCTTGAAAAATGTGTTTTGGAAATTTTCTTGAAAATTTGGAAAATTACTGCTTGACTTGTAAGCCTTATAATATCTGAAAAAAATGAAAGGGTGCTTAAAATTTGATTGCTACATAAATCAGAGACATGGTTAATTATATTTATGAAAAAATTTGGGTAGTATGACTTTCTATTTGAAAGGCTTGCAATTTCAAAGTTTGAAAACTGCATTTTTTTCAAAATTTTCACCAAATTTCCTATTTTTTCATAATTAAAGACAAAACATATTGACGAAAATTTACTACTGACATGAAGTACAATGTGTTACGAAAAAACAGTCTCAGAATCACTTGTGTAAGTTAAAGCGTCTCAAAGTTATCGCCATTTAAAGTGACACATGTCAGATTTGAAAAAAGAGGCCTGGTCCTTAAGTCACTTTTGGGCTGTGTCTCTAAGGGGTTAATAAATTAGCACCTGCAGTGTGTGAAACAGAATCTCAAACCTATGCCATGTAGGAGAAGATTCTGGTATAAATTTCAGCAAGTCTGCTTGGTCATGATGGCCACACCCTTTCCACTAAGCCCATGTCTTGACATGCCAATTTTTCAGTAAAGTGGGGTGCAAATAGACAGAAAGTTGCCCTTTTTGGCCATGCACCAAAAATTGCAACTTTTTATCTCCAGAAACCAGCATAAAATAAATTATGAATTGTGGTTTGGCAGTCTCAGACAATTGCATGCTCTTGGTTGGTCTATCTAAGGGCTAGTTCACACGTGAACAAAGGGGCGGATTTTGACAGCGGATTTCGCTTCAAAATCCGCCCCTTTACAATGGTGGTCTATGTAGACCACCGGGCTTTTTTTTTCCGCTAGCGGCGGGCCGCCGCTAGCGGAGAAAAGAAAGGACATGCCCTATTTTCAGGCGGAAGCCGCGCGGGCTCAGCTGCGCGGCTTCCGCCCCCGGCAGCTCCCTCCTATGTCGGCTCATTCATTTGAGCCGACAGCGGAGGGGAAAGCCGCGACTGCGATTGTCACGGCAGGCGGGTTTTGACAAGAGAGAGACACGGCTCACCGCGTCTCTCTCGGTGTCAAAACCTGCGTGGGCAGTTCACGTGTGAACTGACCCTAAGGGTGGGGTAGAATCTCAGACTACTCTCTGTATACTGGGACATATTTATTAAGACTGGCATTTTGAACGTCAGATTTTAATAAAGGCCCTGACAGGTGCAAGGTGTGACTACTGATTCATTGAAAGGCTCTGGCCACCAAATAAATCAGGTGCAATTTTTATGCACCAGAATGGGGATCTACATCAGTTAGGAACTGGCAAAGATTTTGTGTAAAATTCAAGGCAGAAAAATTAGTTATACAGTAAGTTGCAAGAAATATATGGGGCTGAGGGTTATCCAGACGTCCAACTCCACCCACATTTACAGAAAGTGGCGAGCGACACACATAACCGAGGATGTGGTGCACATTTGGTGCTGGAAAAGAAAAAGTGCTTTGATAGTCTTAGACACCCTTCCATCT
Organism: Leptodactylus fuscus; assembly: GCF_031893055.1. Taxonomy (NCBI): domain Eukaryota; kingdom Metazoa; phylum Chordata; class Amphibia; order Anura; family Leptodactylidae; genus Leptodactylus; species Leptodactylus fuscus. The sequence continues at coordinate 232,779,108 of NC_134266.1, read as the reverse complement.
GATCCATCACATGAAAGTTGTGATAGAAATCTTCAGGTCAGAATGGAAAATTATTGAATTTCGAGACCAAAGTTGTTACCTAAAGGAAATATGTTATCAGGAAAATCAACATCAAACCATTCACAGTGCATTGTAGGGGACCTTATTCTGATTACCATTATACCTTTAGTTAGCACAATAGATGTGGCAGTTCCAGTGGCGTAACTAAAGTCTTGTGGGTCCGAGTGCAAACTTTTGTCCGGGGCCCCCTACCCCCTTCGTAGAGCTAATTCTTGATAGTTGCAGTTATGGGCACTGAAGCAATATCTCAGATACTTGAAAGGGGTATAGCTTTAGTACCCACCACTGCAGTTATCAAGAATATGGTGAGTGAGCAGTGCAGCGCCTGGCATGTAAACAATACTGGGACAGATTGCATGCTTCACAGTAGACCCCACATAGTATTACATGCTCCACAGTGGACCCCACACAGTATTATGTGCTCCACAGTGGCCCACACACAGTATTATGTGCTCACCAGTGCCCCCCCCCAGTATTATATGCTCATAGTGGCCCTACAGAGAATTATATGCTCCACAGTGGCCCCCACACAATATTATATGCTCACAGTGGCCCCCACACAGCATTATGTGCTAACAGTGCCCACACCCCACCAGAGCCTAAATTCCCCATTCCCCCCTCTTGCTCAAACACAGCCTACACCCCATACACCCATCTTGCTCATACACAGCCTGTACCCCCAATCCCCCCTCTTGCTCACATGCAGCCTGCACCCCCATGTCCCCTCTTGCTCACACATGTTCTCTTCTCTCCTCCTTACCTTCCATCAGTCTCGTTCCCAGCAGCTTTCACATTGTCCTGTACAATCCCGAATACTTCCACACAAGAGTCTGCACATATCCTAGTGGGCTAAAGGACCTTTGATACAGTCATCAAAGGTCCTTTAACCCACTAGGATTTAGCATCTACCGCAGGAAGAGCCCTGGAGCAGATGCTCAACCTAGGACAGGTAAGTATATGTATTTTTTTATTCTTATACACATCCCCTGGGCTGGCATTTAATGGTAAGGTGCCCAGTCAGGCCCCTTTCCATTAATAATATGTATAGCGGTCAGGGAACAAGGCTTTCCCAGACAACTATGGTCCGGGGCTCTGGCCATTTCCAGCTGGCCGTGAGCCCCGTACCCGTCCAGGCCCGGTAGCAGTCGCCCTCCCTGTAACCACGATTGCTATGCCACTGGCCCGTTCCTTTATATGGTTCTAGTGCAATGGGGGCATGCCAGAGCCTCCAAAGGCTTCAATTGGGAAATGCCAGGTATTTGCAGGAATCTAACAAGCCACATCATAGCTGTTGGATAGGAAGATGCTGTAAATGAAGTGTACAGGGTTGTTATGGTAAATTTTAAATGTAGGCATGAATCAAGTAAATGGCTAAAGTTTTGGATTGCTTCTTACACAACAATTACCTCAGGGTTGTTGCCACTATCTAAGGAAATCTCATCACAGAGAATTGTCTTTATCTGATCTTTTGTATCTGTATCTGGTATAGATCCTCTACAACTACCTTTAAATGTCAAGTCATAAACTTATATACTTAACACTCAGAGGTGCATGCTTGATTTATTCTAAGTTGAAAAACTGGTGTAAGAATACATTCACATGGGGCAAAAATACATCAGATATCCAATCGCCAATAATTGCTAAGCTGTCAAGCAGGCACATACACCATTACAATGGACTTAGTTACCAGATCGGGATCGTAAACACCATGTACGCATGGCTCACAAGGAGGGCATGTACAGTAGAACGAAGGAGATACTTAGTAGCTCCTAAATGGCTCTACTGTGGACAGGCTAGAGCCAAGAATCATGGCTTTAAAATAAGACCAAGATCATGTCTGTAGCCAACCTAGATTCTGAGATATTACTGGTTAAAGGGGAGCAGCTTATACTTGCAGCTTTCACTTCAACCTATGTAGCTGCAGGGAGAGAAGGTTTCACAATTCTCCTGTCTCTGTCACTTCAGATGACCCCAGGGGAAGGACTACCTTGGATTTTTATCAAAACCTCTTCCCCCTCCCTGCCTTTAGCAATTAGAAAGAAACGCACAACTGGTATCACCACATTCATAACAACTAGAGATGAGCCAACACTACTCGAAACGGCCGTTTCGAATAGCACGCTCCCATAGAAATGAATGGCAGCGGCCGACACGCAGACTTTGCTGGCGGCCAGCCGCTTAACCCCCCGCGCAGTGCCTCCCATGAGGCGACCTGAAGCAACCGCTTCAGGCGGCGCTATGCCAGGGCCCCAGGGAGGGCGGCATTTTTGCTTACCTAAGCCAGTCCAGGACAAACTGTCCTGGACTGGCTTAGCACCGAGCGGTGGATTGGAGAGGCCGCTGGAACAGCGCTGCTCCAGCTGCCTCCCCTAACGCTCAGGCAGAGAGCAGGTCCCCTCCGTGCCTGCTCTCTGCCTGCGAACGCCGCTAAGCCCCCCCCTTTCACTTAGCCCCGCCCCTCCGCTTAGCTCCGCACCCTCCTCCGGGAGGGGCGGCTTTCTGTCATTCGCCTCGGGCGGTGAAAGGGGTAGGTTCACTCCTGCCCCCACGTGCCGGCTACATCCATTCATTTCTATGGGAGCGTGCTATTCGAAACAGCCGTTTCGAGTAGTGTTCACTCATCTCTAATAACAACCCCTAAAATAAACTTAGTACATTATTTATTCAACATGATAAATACCATAAACCTCAAAATTCAGAGACCAGAATTGATGTTTTCTGTTCTTCTCACCTCTCAAAAACAAAAAGTAATAAAAACTGATTAAAAAGTGTTATGTACCCACAAAATACAAGGTCTTGTAGAGCTACATTCAAATAAAATGTGAAAAGTTGTGAAATCAGGAATGCAGAGAGGGATAAAATATTACTATTTAAGGCTAAAATGCATTAGATTTCTAAAGATGTAAAATGTGCCAGCAATATTTATATGAGCCATAAATTCTAAACCTGTAATAAAAAAGTAACATTTTCAGGTTTTTACAAATTTAATGTGACTGTTAGGAAGTTAAATTGAGCTGTAAATGCATAAAACATACAGAAAATTTTGTTACTGATGTAAACACATGAACCCTGCATACTCTGCCACCGGCCATGCCTTATATCCTGAAGGCACTAAAGTATAATACAACAAGTCTTGTTGATGTGTAGGTGTAAGTACACAGTCCAAGCACAATAGTTCAGGACTAGAACGAACCTGGTAGACAGTTGCTTATAGCACCATTGGGCAAGGAGCACAATTTATAGGTGATACAAACACTTAGGCTACATTCACATTGTGCAGAGTCTCTGTTCAGAGTCCCTGTCACAATGTTCATCAACAATCACTGGACAAAAAAGTGCTGCAAGCCTGACTTTTTCTTTGGCGATATCATTTACAAAAAATGAACATCGAAGAGACACTCGATGGGCCCCATTATAGTCATGTCATGTAGTTACCGTCTGTCACATTGACCTTCCGAGACTGGAATTAGAGGCACATGCCCTAATAGAGGAATGTTTGAAATGTCCTTAAAAACAGGAAGTAAAGCACAGTAGGTAGCATACCGCAGGTCATGTATAGTAGACAAAAATAATTTACCGGGTTGGAACAAGATACACAGGTTATATGTGTTTTATTCAGTGGGAGTCCCACGGCTAGAAACTACACTGTTGGGTTTGCTTGTTGGGGTGGCAGCAATGGTGTAACTAAAGACTTGTGGGCCCGGTGCCATCTTTTGTCCGGGGCCCCCTACCTCATCCCTACAGTGAATTCTTGATAGTGATGGTTACGGGTGCTAAGGAGTTTAACCCTTCTTAGTGTGGTTAGAGTAATTTGTGGTCTCCTTGGCTTATGGGCCAGAAGGAAACTGCAATCTCAATACTGATGCCAGTGCTTATGGGCCCCCTAAGGCTCCTGGGGCCTGGTGTGACTGCACCCTCTGCACCCCTTGGTGGCTGTCATCATGTAGGCTTCTTCCATTCTTCTCTATGTGCCTACTGAAAGTCAGCAGAGTACAGTGCTTGCCTATCGTCGCCATCAATATACATGAAGCTTGTATAAAATTCTTTATGTCTATTATATTTTACCATAGTGGTTTCTCTGCTAGTAGATACTTTATGCGGAAGACTGAAACTTAAGATAAACTCTTCAGGGAGAGCTTGTGGGACTTGGTTACAAATGTGGTCAATGTACAAGAAGTTTATATTCCTATAAAACCACATTACATCCTGAGTGGCAAATTCATTGTGCAATGTATTCTCTGGCGGAAGGACATGTGAGTCTCCAAGAGTTCTGGGCTGTATGCAGGCAACCTACTGCAATGATGCAACCACCAGGAGAGAATATGCTCTTTCCATACATTACTGCTTAACCATGTAACATATTGTCCACCAAATAACACCATTAGATTAGATGTCATGGTGCATATGTCACCAGTTTTCTAGATTAACTATATACACAGGTATATGGTAACACAAACTGCGACATATTAAAACTCAGACACATACACTCCCAGTCAGGCACAGATAAGCGCGCTCTGAACTAATGGGCTTTAACTGTGCTGATAATATGGCTTTATCTATGGCTAGCAGTGTGAACATGCCACCCCAATGACGGGCTCTAGACACAGGTTAACATACTGCAGCAGTAGTAGTAGTATCCATTAACACCAAGCAATAAACTGCCATGTCTATGACCAATACATGTAACCATCTGCCACACATGCATATAAGTTTATTCTACCAATACACATATTAAAAAGTGCAATGATATTAATAACTTATTGGGAACTTGTATACATTGTGCTTTGTGTATATGCATGTCATTGCTAGTTTTCTTCTTTTTCACAATATTGCCTCTGTTCCTGTTCCTGATTGTATCATATGATTGATTGCCTGACTTGCTGACTTATACCTGCTCCTAGGGTGAATCGGCAGACAGCTTCTCTAAACACATCAATGAGATTTGCATTGTCTTACACTGGGGCAGATGTATTATGCGTGTAACCAGATTTCTGACATACAACACATGAATTTTTATTTATTTTTTTTAATCAGGTTTATTTGAAAAGATGTGTAACTTTTCTGTATTGTACCACTTCCATTACTTTTCTGGAAGGAGACATGGCAAGGGGTGTGGCATGGTCAGGGGAACATCTCCACCCTCGTCTAATGAAAGAAAACCAACAATGGTCACAGAAACAACTTGAATCTGACAAAGTAATAATAAATAAAAATTCTATGAAAATGAACAAATGAAAGTCAGACATTGTTTTTCAACCATGCTTCAACAGATTTTTTTTTTTAAATCAAGGAGTGTCAACTAATTAGCATCACAGGTGTCTACATTCTTGTAACAAAAGAGCCCAAAAAAACTTCTAAAGGGGGCATTCACACAGAGTATTTTGGTGCGGATTCTGATGCGGACTCCTCATGGAAAAAAAAGCCTCACATTGACTTCATTGGGTTCTGTTTTCCACGCAGAACCCATTGAAATCAATGGGAGGCTTTATTTCTGCGCAGATGCTCATGCGAATTCTGCATCAGAATCAGTGCACGGAAACTCCATGTGAATACCACCAAAGAGATTAAAGGTGATCTTCAAGCTGAAGGGACATCAGTGTCAAATCGCACCATCTGTCGTTGTTTGAGCCAAAGTGGATTTCATGGGAGACAGCGATGGAGGACACCATTGTTGAAAACAAATTACAAAGCCACAAAGCTTCTGGGAGAATGTCCTATGGACAGATGAGACAAAAATCGAACTTTTTTGGCAAGGGACATCAGCTCTATATTCACATATGGAAAAATGAAGTATATCTTGAAAAGGACACTGTCCCCTACTGTGAAACATGGAGGAGGCTCTGTTATGTTTTGGGGCTGATTTGCTGCATCTGGCACAGGATGTCTTGAATCTGTGCAGGGTACAATGAAATCTCAAGACTATCAATTCTAGAGAGAAGTGTGCTGCATAGTGTCAGAAAGCTCGGTCTCAGTCGCAGGTCATGAGTCTTGCAAAAGGATAATGACCCAAAACGCACAGCTAAAAACACCCAAGAATGGCTAAGAGGAAAACATTGGGCTATTCTGAAGTGGCCTCCTATGAGCCTTGACCTAAATCCTATTGAGCATTTTTGGAAGGAGCTGAAACATGTCGTCTGGAAAAGGCCCTTCAAATCCGAGACAACTGGAGCAGTTTGCTCATGAGGAGTGGGCCAGTATACCCGGTGAGAGGGGCAGAAGTCTCATGGACAGTTACAGGAATCGTGTGATCGCAGCAATTGCCTCAAAAGGTTGTGCAACAAAATATTAAGTTATAGGAGCCATCGTTTCTGTCCAGGGCTGTTTCATGACGTTTATTTAAAAAAAAATTCTGTTGAAGTGAAAAGCAATGTCTGACTTTCATTAGTTCATTTTCATAGAATTTTTAATTACTATTACTTTTGTCAGACTCAAGTTATTTCTGTGACCATTGTGGGTTTTTCTTTCATTAAACGAGATACCAACAATTTTGTCCACGTGTGTAAGCGATTCCAGAAATCTGCAGTAGCTACAAGCTACCATAAATTTCAGAGCAGGCACACAGCCTATGATATGAAGACTAGCATTGAAAATTCCACTCTTCATAATTTGCCTCACTGACGCTAAATTCACACTAGTTTTTTTGGTCTCCATTGTTTGTGTCCGCCAGGGGACCCAAATGACGGAGAGCTGGACCACTAAAATAGTGGTTACATGCGGACCCCACTGACTATAATAGGGTGCACTGGGTGTCCGCCATTTTCAAGTTGAAAGTAGTGGAGAGAAAAGTTCTCCATGCATTCTCTCTACCGATTTTGTGCGTTTCTATGGCACAGGTGTGAACCCAGCCTGAGTCAGTCCTCACATCAGGGGCTCCATGAATCAGAAAGTATGATTGCTGTTCAAGTGACACAACAGTGGATCTGATCTGAGGTTGTATTGCATAAAAGAAGCATCAGATGAGCAAATTAACCATAATAATATAACCATATTTAAATTTGTACACAATTAAAAGTTCAACATTGTTGCAAATATAAATAATCCAAAATTTTGGAGGGTTTTAAATATTTTCTCTAACCATCTTAGTGGTGACAGTCTGTTGTCTTGATCGATTGCTAATGGATATGACCATGAATGCAGGAGCTTTATAAGGTATGGTATTTGTCAGAAACCCGGCCATGATTTCCTTATTGTACATGTAGTGTCACTGCCTCATGATCTATCAACACTAAGGAGAACATTGCTGGGTTTGTGACAAGTACCAGACCATGGAAAGTTGCAAAAATATTTAATTTTTGATTCTCTACAAATTTAAATATTGTTTTATTCATGGGAAAACCCTTTAAGTGTTTCTTGTGGAAGGACCTAATAGGAACATAGCCATAATACAGTTGAGTTTTGCAGTTTACGGTAAAATCGATTCAATATTCACATGCTCAAAAAGAAATTAAAATTAATTGTAATATTTTGGAAAAATATAAAAATAATAAACAAAATAATTTAAAAATTTATATTCTTCATTTTACAGATACAATGAATTTAACAAAAAAAAAAAAAGAAAAGAATTGTTGGTATTGAAAATGTCCAAACCAATTCAGTATAAAATGCCATAATGGAAAAAATTAAACTGCCCGATGTTTGTTGGCTTATTGCTGTCTACATTATGTAGTTGGCTTCAGGAAAACTGATGCTGATAGATGGAGTATTCCACTGGGCCCGGGAGATCTTCCAGGACTCCAGGAGGTCAATTCTCTCTTTCGAAGCCTCCCAGACATTCCATGACAATTGCCAAGTATGAGTTAGGGCATTATTTACACAGGGAGCAAATGGCACAGCCTGGCTTCTAAAAACAACAAAGCACAAGTATGAAGAGACAGCCAGAAACAAATATTATTGGCATGAAATCAGAAATGAATAACAAATTACCTAAAATTATACACTATATGGGACATCTACACAATACACCTACAGGACCTTTTAATGACATCCCATTCTATATCCATAAGCATTAATATAGAGTTGCTTTCTCTTTTCCAGCTGAAAAAGCTTCCACTCTTTTTTAAGGCTTACTATAAGATTTTTTTTTTCCATTGATCCAGAAGAGGTCAAACATGTTTGTGAGGTTGTACAATGAGGACCTAGATCGTAATCTCCTTTAAGCGAAGGTCCAACGTTGCAGAAATGCATTGTTCTTTGTTGCAGATTTTGCTGCATTTTTTTGTAACCAAAGTGAGGAGTATATTTAATAGAAAGGAAACATCTAACTGCTCGTTCACATCTGCGCCTGGGCCTCCGTTATCCATGTTTCCGTTTCCTGCATGAAACAGGGCAGGAGACGGAAACCTGCAGGCATCTTTCAAACCCATTCATTTGAATGGGTTTGAAAAGTGTCCGGCCATGAGCACCGGTGAGCGTTTTATGCTCTCCGCAGCGAAACCGGGTTTTTTTTAACCGGACACAGAGTCGGACATGCAGGACCCTGTGTCCAGTTTTAAAAAAACGGTTTCGCCGCAGAGAGCATAAAACACTCACCGGCGCTCACGGCCGGACTCGGCATGACAGGTTTCCGTCTTCTGCATGCAGAAGACGGAAACTGAAAGCGGAGACCCGAACGCTGGTGTGAACCCAGCGTAAGAGTTTCCTTTAAATTTCTATTCCATTTCAAGCCACTCCTGCAGCAAAAACTGCAACAAAAAATGTCTTTTTTATGCCACCATTCGGGCAGAGCCGACTGCACATGCCCATGGCTATTTTTTTGTGTCCACTTACGCGAGCGTACTGCGCATGCGCTGTATGCTCCTGTAGTTCAACGGAGCACAGAGCATAAGTGGCCACAAAAAAATGGCCACGGGCATGTGCAGTCGGCTCTGCCCGAATGTGGTGTAAAAAAAGACATTTAAAGGTGGGAGAAGAATAGCCTTTCTTAAGGCTATTCCTACATGTTAGTGAGAACAAAAATAGCATTTTAATGATAGAATCCCTTTAAAGTGTGTCTGGAAAATAACAAAATAGCAAAATGGTCATGCTCCAAAAAATGCACCACTTTTATGCCACAAACCTGGCATGCTCAGTTTAATAAATTTCCCACATCATGTTTTATTGTAACAATTTGCTACCCTTACTTTCTATCATTGAACCCTTAGTAATATATCTGCAAATGATGTCCTATGTTATTAATGTAAGATCTACCTTCTTTCTGAATCTTCCTGGTACGAAGGATGCCCACCTCACAGATGGCATATTTCGGTATGGTGCAGCAACAGGCATGCTTGTTTCACCACCTAATATTTGTAATTTCCTAGTCTTTCATCAGGTTAGAACCTAATATCTTCCTATTATGGAGCAGCTACTGGTTACATACTAATTCCACTTCACTTTTCTATAATCTATTAACAATAACAACCTTGCTGCTGTGCATGCACCTCTCAGATCCCTCCTTGTGTATATTCTTATTCATCTTTCTCCATACTTGTTATTGGTGACCTTAATGTTATAAATATCATATATCCATACATTATCCATCTTAAAGGGAACCTGTCAAGTAGTTTTACCAACATAAACTTGCCCCATCATATGCAGAATGAAGTACTTACCCTTCCATTGGTGCCCTCTGTAATCTTTCTGTTATAAATGTTTCAAAACAAAAAAAAATTCATATGTAAATTATCCTAAATAGTCAGGTGGGCGGGGAGCAACTTCAGCCTAGTCACCACATCCACTTGCTAATCGTGATTGACATCTCTCTCATGATGTCAGGGAGGGAGGGGACTATGACGTAGAAGTCAGTTACACCCAGGAGGTGTCATTATCCAGCAGACCACGGGACAAGATCCCTTTAACAGACTCTCTCATAACTTTAATGGGGCAGTGTTGCACTACCTAAGTCACTGCTACACTTTGTATGATGAGCAAGCAGCCCGTTCCTGTCATGTATATGTTACCAGGAGGCGCACTGTCTTGCCACAGCCGATTTGCAGGGTTCCTGGCAGTCAGACCCAGGGGCGTAACTTGAAGGGGTGCAGAGGGTGCAGTCTCACCAGGGCCCAGGAGCCTTAGGGGGCCCATAAGCACTGCCATCAGTATTGAGATTGCAGCTTCCATCTGGCCCATAAGACAACGAGACCCACAGATTACCCTAACCACACTAAGGCTGGATTCACACTGAGTTTTTAGACTGGATTTTGAGGCGGAGGCCCCCTCAGAATACAGTCCAAAAAACGTCTAGCTGAGACTGGATACTAGTTCAGAACACCGGCATCCAGTCGCGGCATTGCGCTACCGATTAGGCCCAAATGAATGGGCCTAGTCGGGAGGGAGTGTTCGTACCGCGGAATCCACCTCAAGAAAGGGAATGTTGCTTCTTTTTTTCCGCGATCGGGAACAAACTGCTCGCGGAAAAAGGAACCCATTGAATTCAATGGGAAGCGGTTTTTTGAGCTGGATTTTGACACGGATTCCACGCCAAAATCCTGACCAAAAAAACACAGTGTGAACCCAGCTTAAGGTTGATTAAACTCAGCATACGTAACCATCACTATACAGAATTCACTATAGGGATGAGGTAGGGGGCCCCGGACAAAAGATTGCACCGGGCCCACAAGATTTTAGTTACACCTCTGGTCAGACCCCTGCATATATCACATTGATGGCCTACCCCAAGGATGGGCCTTGAATATTACAAAGTGGATAACCAGTCACACCTCCATTAGTACCTTGTAGTACATCTCATTTGTTGTCCAACGAAAATTAAGATTTATTACCAATTTAAATTGTGTGCTTTGAGTCAAGGGAAAGGAAAACTAACAGAACAAATAAAGCCATTAGTGTTAGCAGGGCTGAAGGATTTCAATCCTGGTATAGGGGCTGTGTTGCATTGTGGATAGCTTGACTTATTCTATAAGTTCCTTGTCCCTTTGACTTGTAATTTTTGGGAATTATAAGTACATCGTTGGGCAAAACATGAGATTCACTGTGGAGTACTGATGGTGGTTTTGGGGCTGGAATTAAGCTGAAAGGTCCCTTTAACGGGAGTCTAAAGCCACCAAAATTGTTTCTAAACCACTTACATGTTGTTGTAAGGAAGGTTAGTGGTATACAGTTAAGGTGGCCATATACTTTTGGCAGCAAGTTATCTCATGTGAGAACAACGAGTAGGGTATGTTGAAATCCAACCTGTCTGATCCTTCTTTTCCTTGTCATCTACCTTTAGGGAACAGTCAGGACATACTAGATATTGGGCTGCTGTTTTTGACCACTATAAGTTAAGGCTTTGTTCACATTGCATTATTAAAGAGAACCTTTCACCACCTACACTAACTCCAACTCCTTGCATTGCTTCGTTCGCAGATTCTGGCACAGTTGAACTTTTTTCTCTAGCCCCACTGTTTCTAAATAATAATCCTTATCAGTATGCTAATTAGTGTCAAGTGGGTGGTCTCGAGCTGTTTGTTCTAGTCCTGGACCACCCACTGGACAGTAGACAGCATAATTGGGTGCTGAAATGAAAAGCATTGTTTGCCCAAAACCAGAAAGAGCGAGTGAGAAAAATCCAACTGCAGCCAAAGCAGTGGTGCGGCACCTGTGGAAGGAGCTGGAATTGATGGACGTGGTGATAGATCCTCCTTAGGGATACTGAAAATATATATGTTATACATTTGGATCCAAGAATTGCTATTGGTTCATATTTTGATGATTGCCCTCCAGGATATCAGTGAACTTTTGATAACTTTTTTATACGTCACTGCAAGTATCTGTAGTGCATCATATCAAGGCAATGTCTGAATACTGGTCATATAAGGATGATTATTTGCAGCATTACTGCGGCTCTGAACTGCATAGGGGAGCTAACATACAAGTTCTTTTTTATCTGACTTGAACAACTGTCCCTAATCTTTACCCATGGCCCTCAGTTACAGGGAAGGAGGTAGCTGCGATCAGGAGGGTGGGGGAAAGAGGGTGGGGAGAGGATGCCACTGTCTGAAGTTTGTGGTTTTGCAGTAGCAAGTGTGGATAAACAGGGTAGGACTATGTACAGAGGCCACTTCCAGTGATATGACAGGATGGGGACAGGAAGGTAAGAAAAGGAAAAGGAGCGCATGAAAATGTGAGGGAGCACATGCGACAAGGAGACTATGAATTTTAAGGTGAGAAGATGGGTCTTTTAGACAGTGGTCATTGAAACAGGTCTGAAATAAGAAGAGAACAAAGTGGTAGAGATAGGACAGAAGAACCTCAGATGGCTATTCAACATAGAGAACTTGGCATGATCGACACAGAGGAATAGATATTTTTGAAGGCAACCAAGTGATGAGATCTTCTATAGATCTGGAAGAAGATCACAGATTGGACTCTATGAAATCCAGATTTCTACATTGTATACTACATGTGGTCAAGTCAACCGCACATCAGGTAAGACCATGAAGTTAATTTGTTTTTTTACTGCAGATGCTGACAGTATAATACAGGAGATGTGACTCTGTAATTGCTATATGTCAACATATGTATGATCAAATATGTGAGAGTTGTGCTGAGTTGTGGTATGGATTCATTCCAGTTTTGCTTTCAATAATTTTAGCCTATGTTCACACCTGTGCTATAGCTTCAGCAACTATGGAAGTCACGGTGCTGACTTATAACGGGGCCTGTCCAGATTCTGGACAAGTGTCTTCTTCTTTGACCGCAAAAATGGGGCTTAGTTCTGAAGTCAAAAGTGACAGATACTCTCTAGGAACCCCAGGAATGATGTTGTAAATGTATATGTGAACACAGTCTTAAGAACAGTTGTACAGCTTGTGTTAGGAGATCTGTATTGTACTGATATCAGTGACGTTACCTGTGTCACGTCCAAATAAAAGCTGCCGCAAATGCATACATAATATCCTATTTGGGAAGTTAAGGAGGGTTCGCTGTTCAGGATTCTTATTCTTGGCCAGAAAGGAAAGCCTTAACAAAGAGCATCTCTCACTCTGGAGGACCTGTCTTGTCCTACATTATAAAGCCAACCCAATGATTAGCATGGTCACTGTATATTGCTTCATTTGCCCTGTGACGGCACAAGCTATCTGGTCCACAAGGTTGGATCTGCTCTTGTACACCAGAATACTAGCACAGTACATTATAGCTGGAGTTGCTGATGGACAGGGTTATATCATGTTCCCCTTGACCATTTTTGATTGTGAGTGGCATGCCATCAGAAAAGAAGACATAGAAAACCAACCAACGGTTTTACATACTAATGACCAATCTAGAAGATAGGTGACTTGAATTTGATCGTTGGGGATCTGACACTTTAACCTTACACCGATCATCCTATTTGGTTGCCTCCTGGCACTAGATACTACTAAGCTGGAAGCAGCCTTGCTCCTATTACTTAAATAGGAGCAGAGCTACTTTCAGCAAAATTCTTCTCTGTAGCTTCTGGTGCCCTGTTCATGCATCTCCCACTTTTCATGAAGGTGGTGTGCACAGTGTAAACCAACGAAACGTTGCACATTTTTGAGCAAAAATTGGCTTGCACAAAAATTTTTCAACATATTAGTATACTGGCATAGGGAGCAAAATAAATTCCCCCCATTATATATATGTGAAATGGCCAATCTCTTTAATGCTATTGTACATGCCAAGGCATTAGAACAAGATTCAGTGTAGTTAAGAGCAGCCCACAGCCATCAAGGACTTTAAGGCTAAGGCCCCACGGGCTGTAATCGCAGCGCTAAAGCGCTGCGGAAAGAACCGCGGTGTGAACGTACTATGGTTCTTTCAACAGAAAGTTCGCTGAGTTTTCCTCCACGGACTTTCTGTTACAATTATATCTATGGGAAAGCCGCCAGCGTTTCCGTAGATATAATTGACATGCTGTGATTTTCAAAACCGCAACGGTTTTGAAATTCGCAGCGTGTCCGCACTGCGCTTTTTTCCACAAAGTGGGCATGGGATTCGCATGAATTCCATCCCCTTTGCTTGCACTGTAAAACGCCGCGATTTTTCCTGCAGCGTTTCCGCCGCGGGCAAATCGCGGCGTTTACGTCCCGTGGGGCCCCGGCCTAAAGGGGTTATCTGGTTTCTAACACTGATGGCTTATCCTTAGGATAAGTCATCAACATAAGATCTATGGGGGTCCAACACAATGGTTAGAATGTAAAGTCCTGCATTATAATCATTTCGTGTGAAATTAGAGGTACACTTGTAGAAATTTATCAGAACGAAATTTTGGACCTGAAATTAAACTGTTCACATTTACTTCAAAGTCATTCCAGTCTGCTCAACAGTGTCTATTAGGAGAACTAAATGTTTACCTATTAAAGAGGGAGTCTGTCAGCACAAAATTAAGATATAAACTAATCCCAGTGCCTTGTAGGGCTGTCAGCACAGTTTACAATGATGTATTGCTTATTCAGGACAACTGCTCCATTCTTGTAAAAATCTGCTTTTTTTTAAATCCCTGTGCAAATGAGCAGAAAAGAGCTTTATGGGAGTTTTTTTTCCATCAATGAGCTGCATTATTTGCTGCTCCTAACTACTAGTTGACTGACATCTCTTTCCTCAACCTAAGCACACAGTACTAACTGTACTATGCATGTCTGATAATGATACCCTGCACCTTCAGCTGCCCCCATCTGAAGCCCCTTCCTTCACCTCGGGGTGCATAGTATAGTTAGTACTGTAGGCTGAGGAGAGAGATGTCTGTCAACTAGTAGTTAGGATCAGCAGATAGTGAAGCCCATTGATGGAAAGTAACGCCCCGAATGCCATTTTCTGCTCCTTTGCATAGGAATAAAAGGACAATTTTTACAAGAATGAAGCAATGATTCTGAATAAAAAAAATAAATCATGGTAAATTGTGCTGACAGCCCTACAATGTGCTGTGATTAGTTTATTTCTCAATTTAAGACAAAATACACCAAGCTTTATAACGGTTTTTCCCTTTTTTCTGGTTCATAATCCTACATGATTTTTCTTGCACCTATGGTATTGCTATGTGCTATATGTTGTCCCTGTAGCAGATATATTTGCATCCTTCTTAGTCAAGTCTTGAGTGTGTCACAACATTGCTAAAGGGTTATGTAATAACTGAAACCCTTGAATTTCCAGTACAGAGTGCAGGAGACTACATGCTCTAAGGCAGTGTTTCTCAACCTTTTCTCCCCCTCGTGAAAAAGTTCCAACCGAGTGCCCCCAACAGACACTGTGGTGGCCATCATATAACAGATTCTGCTTCTGATCTTAAATGGGAAAGAATAACTAGCACACCAAACATATCCTTTGCCTGTGAGGGCACCTGTGGTAGATGCACACTAAACGTTCTGAGGGCTTTTGTTTCCGACCTGCTTTTTACTCATCAGATCAGAAACTATTTGTCTGTTCAGCACAGACTACCCCCTTAACCCTGACCTAACGTCTTCTGATGCCTGCCATTGCTTGGCAGCCACTGTGTCTCAGTATTTGAAGATGATGAGGGGTTTCGGTGGCACTAACCCTCCAGGAGCCTCAGAACTTGAGCATAAATCTATCACTTCCAGAGCAATGGTTCTCAGCCATGGCCTGTACCCCCAAGACTGCCAAGCGTACCCTCTGGGGTACATGTACCACAGGTTGAGAACCACTGCTCTAAGGTAAATGAAGATGGCCAGTCTCTTATCAGACAAACCACACACAGAGAATATTGACAAAGTTCTAAAAAGGTCAGTAAGTGAAGAATATCCACGTTGCGTAGCAACATCTCTGATACAACCTCAATATAAGTTTATACACCAGTGATATGCATGTCTTTAGATATACTTTAGAGCAGGGGGGGGGGGTCAAATTAATTTTTGCGTGAGGGCCATATCATATTTTTGTCTTTAAAGGGCCATCAGTAGTTGGCAACTGCATATACTGTATAAGTGTAGTTACATTTATAGCTCGTTGAAAGCAACAATAAGGCTGATCTTAACATATACTTATTACACCTACGTAATAGTGTCCTAATTATCTCCCCCTTATAGGTCCCCCCCATAAGTAATAGAGGCCTTTTTGTCCTCCCACATAGATACTGGGATACAGGTAATAGTTCTCCCCACCCTACATCATATTACATCACATACAGTCCAGGTCACCCAACTCAGGTGAATTTCATACTTACCTCTTCTTACTCCAAAGTGCTGATGTGGTGCCCGGTTGTGCACATTTTGTATTTCCCTGTCGGCTACCCTGTTACTTGCTGCAAGCGATACCATAGAGAGGACCACAGCATGGCCAGAAGGACATTTAAAGAGGTACATAGCTGGACGCCACATCAGTGCTTTGCAGGAAAAAGAGTATGGAAGGCCTCATGGAACTTAGTTTCAAGGGTGACCACTGTGACCCCTAGAGCTGTTTGCTCTGTCTTTGGCTGGAAGGTCCACAGTACTCCCCAGCTATACAATACTGCGAACCGTCCGGCTAAAGACACAACAAACTGATGTCATATAGTCTTGGGCTACAGGACACAAAACACAGGGCCAAGGGCCTTGTTTTTGACACCTGTGGTTGAGCATCAATATCAGATGGGTGGGGCCTGTCTACAGGCATCCCCACCAATCAGCTGCGGCATTCAAACAAGCGCTGCAGCCCAGTTAAAGCATGCCATGCACAGCACCGAACATTGCATAGTACTTGTTACTGCAGGTCAGTTACATTATTTGAAAAGGAATGAGCTGCAGCAAGACCGTATGACTACTGAACATGATGTCACTGACCTGAGAAGAGGAAATGGTGGTTGCCTGAGCACAATCTCTTGAGACATCTTGTAGTCAGTGGAGCTGCAACAGGTCTAACCTCCGCCAATCTCATATTGATGACCTATCCTAAGGAAAGGCCATCAATATCATAATCCTGAAAAACCCCTTTAGGCTGAAGCCCCACGTTGCAGAAATGCAGATTTTTTTGTTGCAGATTTTTTCTGAGGTTTTTTGAGCCAAAGCCAGGAGTGGATTGAGCAGAAGGTAGAATTATAAGAGCTTCGTACGTATTTCCCATTCCTTACGTAGGCTTTCCTAGCTTTGGCTCAAAAAAATGCAGCAAAATCTGCAACAAAAGAAGCTGCGTTTCTGTAACGTTGGGCCTCAGCCTTAGACTAGGTGAGATTTCAGCATGGCTCCCTGGCCCTGTCACTAAAACAAGGGAGGGGAGAAAGAGAGGAAATTAGAGCATTGTGGAGCAGAGCAGTTGGGAGAACAGGGGCTGCCCTTGGTGCTCCATGCTATTGATTTACATATTGTAAGATAAATGAATATCTCGGCAACCGATTTTTATGGGTAAAGAGCATAACATTCAGGTGAGTCTGACCTATCTAACTGTATGGGTGGCCTTAATATGCTCCACCCCGGTTGACAGACTCCCATTAAGCAATTATATTATCAGAACCTAATTTACAAAAAAATAATTTGTAATTAAATAATGAAATAATTTATTTGTACAATGGTGCAATAGGTTTCTCCAAATGCTATTAAATCCATGAGGTACAACTAATTCAGAGAGTTCCATAGGTACTATAGCTCTCTTTTGAATAGAGCCGTGGTAATACATGCAATATACCAGTCCATTGAACGTCTATGGGGCTGCTGGAGATAGACAATGGCTGTGTGCAGCTATCCTGTTAGCTCCATGGACCTGCATCATTCAGTTGGGAACATTGGACGGCTGTTTTTGTTATCAATGGAGGTCCCAGTATTCACCCCCCAGGAATCAGACCTATTGCTATCTATCCACTATATAGGTGACATATGCTTTTTCATGTATAAGACTTTTCTGGTAATAACTTTTCTGAACTATGGCCATTAGACTGTCTCAAGATCTGAACCACTAACATTCAATAGAGCGCTCAGCCGACTGCTATTACCTCTGATCCCTTCCTTACACATTGTGAACAGTGTTGCTCTCCCCAGACCTCCTGCGTGACCCCCTCCTTACAGATAGACATCATACAGCATGTTAGCCAGCCTATGTGTCCATATAATTTACCGGCTAGATCAGTGATGGCCAACCTTTTGAGCTCGGTGTGTCAGAATTCATTAAAAAAAAAAGTAGTTCTAATAACAAAAAGTTATATTCAATTGAAGGTTGGTATTTCATACACTTAAAGACCAGTGAAGTCTTGGCAAAGTTAACGCTCTCTGATGGGGTGTTCTCTTCCCCCAGTATTGCTGAGCAATAACTGTGGTGGGTACACTGGCAGCAGGGTGAAATTTTGGTAGCTGCTTTCAGATAATGTCCAGGGTGTAAGGCCTCGTTCACATCTGCGTCTGTATTCAGTCCAGGACAGTCCGCATGAAGACCCCCCCCCGAACGGAATACCGAACACAACTGCAAGCGGTGTGCCAGTGAAAGCACACGGATCCCCATATATTATAATGGGGTCCATGTGCTTGCCTCCAGATCTCTGCAGGGATCATGTGGACAGGAAAGTAGTTCACAATCTACTTTGCTGTCCGCATGATTCGTGCGGGTGGCGCGTGGTAAGCACACCATAGTCTATGGGGTCCGTGTGCTTTCACTGCACACCACTTGCAGTTGCATTCGGTATTCCATTCAGGGGGTCCTCATGCTGATTCCCCGAACGGAATATCGAATGCAGATGTGAACAAAGGGTAAGGAGCACACGCGCATGAGATGACCCTCCTAACCCCTGCAGCCATCTGTCGCTGACAGAACAACTGTGGGACACAGTTCTTGTGTTCCCAGCTTTCTGGGTGCAAATCTGTAATAAATTTAGTGCAGATGGGAGCTCTGGCTTCACTGCTTAACCCTAACACCAACTTCATTAACAGAGGTAAGATGGCCACCATTCGCGCAGCGCTCTCAGCAGGATAGTTGTTCCGCCTCTGGATGCTGTCAGCTTGCTGCATGTCAGCAAAAATGTCTCAGCGTGTCACCTGTGATACATGTGTCATAGGTCAGCCATCAGGGGGCTCGATGATTTAAAGAGGACCTTTCATCAGATCGGGCACAGGCAGTTCCATATACTGCTGGAAAGCTGACAGTGCGCTGAATTCAGCACACTATCGGCTTTCCCGATCTGTGCCCGGTGTAAAGCGCTATCGGTCCCGGTACCGTAGGGCTTTACAGTCAGAAGGGCGTTTCTGACAGTTAGCCAGGGACGCCCTTCTGCCCAGCAGCGCCTATCGCGCTGTACTGTGTGAGCGTGGAGAGAAACGCCCCCTCCCTCTGCTCACACAGCTTGTCCATAGACGAGTATTATTAGGAGGGGAGGGCGCGTTCCTCCCCGCTCACACTGTACAGCGCGATAGGCGCTGCTGGGCAGAAGGACGTCCCTGGCTAACTGTCAGAAACGCCCTTCTGACTGTAAAGCCCTACGGTACCGGGACCGATAGCGCTTTACACCGGGCACAGATCGGGTAAGCCGATAGTGCGCTGAATTCAGCGCACTGTCCGCTTTCCAGCAGTATATAAAACTGCCTGTGCCCGATCTGATGAAACCTCTTTAACAAACCACCTAGATTATTATTATATATACAGTGAGATGACATCTGGGTACAGAGGCCGGCAAACCCGTATCTCCCCTCCGTGTTCCCAGCTTATCAAAATTTCTGCAGTGGCCCCAGACCATAATCATATTGCTACTGCCTGAGACCTATTGCTGGTCTGCATTTGGAACCAAGACACACTCAAAGTCTTCAGATTCAGACCTTTTGGATTAACCTGTACATATAACGCACCTGAACTGAAGATAACTATCAACTTGTGTTTTAGCAATTATATATCATACATAGTACATATGGTTCTCTATTTCCATCATTTTGGAGCAGGAGTACTGCATGTCCCCAGATAAGTTTTATCTACTGCGTGCAGCAAGTGCAGAGGAAGAGAGGGAAGGAAAAAAGGCCTTGAAGGGAAAGTACGCAGCTTGAAATGGAAGACTCAGTTTCAGAATGTACAAAAAGTTAAAAACACATTTGAGTCGGATAAGCGCTGCTTGGCCGAGGTGGAAGACACATGAGAGGTAGTAGTAGGAAATAATGTATTATTTAATTCAGACCATGTTAGATAGATAGATAGATAGATAGATAGATAGATAGATAGATAGATAGATAAAGATAGATAGATAAAGATAGATAGATAAAGATAGATAGATAGATAGATAGATAGATAGATAGATAGATAATATACCAATAAAACTAACAAATAAATAGTGATGTAATAACACATAATGTATAACTTGGGAAATACTCCAAACCTATTTTATATTAATCCCTATTGTTTTGCTTTCCTTTTTTCAGAGTTACAGAGAACTACTGTGAGCTCTCCCTTTTCTGCACTCCCAATATAATGCCTGTATTCCTCAATGTAGAGCCTGGATTTGGAACATTCCTTTCATAAACAAGAGACCAGTGCACCCAAAGAGACATGGATCTCACTTGGCAAGAGATCTTCTCTATCACTGAACTACAGGTTAGTGTATATTGGTCCTCATAGCAATCTTACAAGCTTCGCACTTTTTGTTAAAGAACTTTATCAGTCACATGATTTCTTCTGCCTTATCTTAAAGCAGGGTGTGATAAAGAGAGAGAAGCTGGATTATGTTATATATTGGTTTATATGATTTGAGCAAACAATAGAAAGGCTAGCACATAGATCAGTGAAAGGCCGTGGAGACCCCCCAGGAGGAGAAATGGCCATACGCCCCCCTTTTAAGTACATCAGCATCCTTAGAAAGCAGATGTAGTTGAATAGAACGGTACAGCAGGAAGGCTTTAGCTGCCTGCTCTAGCAGGAAGGCATCAGCTAGTGATGCCTGCCGAAGACCTGCTGCATCGAACTGCAGATAAGAAGTAGGAAGAACTCAGAGCTTTGGGGGACCGAGGATGGGTATTTGGTGTTTTTCATTTCTATAGCACAACTAAAGCGTGGGGTTACTGGGGGACAATATTAGGTGACTGGGGAACTATTACTAATACTGGGGAATTTTAAGTTGTGTGGCAGCTGGTGGGAGACATTTATTTGCCTGGGGGCCACTAGGGGACATTATTACTTGTCTGGGGGCCAGTATTATTGTCTAAGAGCCACTGGGTGGGTCATTATTAGTTGTCTTGGGGTCACTGGGGGACATTATTGCTTATCTGGGGACCACTGGATGGCATTATTACTTGCCTGGGGGCCACTTGAGAGCATTAGCAGGTGCCTGGAGGCCACTGGAGAGCGCTATTACGTTTCTTGGGCCCAATCATATAAACAAATATATATCATAGAGCTCAGCTTGTTTCTATTATATTTTGCACTTAGATATTACCTGTCAGATTCACGCATAATTTAACTGAAAATATCTTTTACAAGCACAAATGACAAACCATAATGCCGATGTAATACAACAGTCTTGTACACTGTATCTACTGGAAAACAAATCCAGATATTCAGGATTATACTATATGACACATCTTGCGATGGGTGCATGGTCTATTACGGATTTAGAAAAATTGTGATCCCCATATGATGGGCTTAATGGATGGGTACAATTTCTGTGTAAAGAACAAAGGCAAATGGAGACTATGTTCATTTCTGTCAGAGAGCCTGTAAGGTGAAGCGTGGGCGGCATTACTTTTCCCATCATAATGTTGTTCTCCTCTGCAGAATGACGAATACCATTATACAGTAGGATAATAAGATGTAACATTTTATTTCACCCTAACTTCCATTAGCAACAGTGTTTGTAAGCCAAGACTGCATAAAAATAAGGTATAAAGGAAAGATCGGCACCTGTTCTGCAGTTTTTAGTAGTACCTGGAGTTCCTGGTTTGGGCTGACCAAGTTACTGATGTGTGAATAAAGCCTCAGACTGAACTGGAATTCTGTAGATTTCACTTATATGAAACCTTATGTAATAAGATCAACTGGAAAGGAGCCTAAATTTTTCTCATTCTGATTAAAAAGCGGTAGAGCCATTTTTCACTGATGTCAAAAACAGACTTAACCAAGGACAACGCTTGCGGTCAGTGAAGAACAATGGCAGCACACGTCCATTAAAACAGATGTATGAATAAGGCTTCATTGTTGTATAGATGTTGCACAAAAGTGGAGCTTTCCTTTAAAGAAGACCTTTCGTGTCCTCGGGCACATGCGGTTTTATATACCGCCAGAAAGCCGACAGTGCTGAATTCAGTGTACTGTCGGCTTTCCCGGAGCAAGAGATATGGGTGCAGTTACCGATACCTCTTCACTGTCAGAAGGGCACTTCTGACAGTCTAGCCGGGTTGTGAAGAACGCCCCTCCTGGCAGTACTCACTCATAGACTAGTACTGGGGGGAGGATCGCGTTCCTCACAGCTTAGCGTCATGGCTGGGGGCTAAGGAACTCCTCTGACAGTACAGAACTATGGACGAGTACTGTCTGGAGGGATGTTCTTCACAGCCCAGCTAGACTGCACCCATATCTCTTGCGCTGCTCCAGCGGCCTCCCCAATCCACCGCTCGGTGCTAAGCCAGTCAAGGACAGCTTGTCCTGGACTGGCTTAGGTAAGCAAAAATGCCACCCTCCCTTGGGCCCTGACATAGCGCCACCTGAAGCGGTCGCTTCAGGTCGCCTCATGGGAGGTACGGCGCTGTAATAACCTCAATGCATCTTATGTTTTTCTGGCAAAATGTTAGTGCGAATGTTTACTAAATTATATTAGCATCCAATTCTAACTGTAAGATTTACCTTCTTTTGTGATCCAGGGTTTGGATTTACACCCAGATTCCCAATATGAAGCTGAGGCTGGATATCAAACACCCATGTTGCCCATTCCAGGATGCAATTTTAATAGTTTTGCAAAAGATGGTACTGTACCAATTGCCAACAACATGCCAATCTGTAATCGATCTTACATGGATTGTCAAGCCCAGAATATGTCTGGCTATGGTCCACCATCATATACAGGAATGTTAATGTCATCAAGTATCTCCCAGATGGGGGCAATAAACCACTGTCCATCAAAGCATATACCATCTAGTACAATGAGTACACCCGGAGACCAGGCAACCATGGTAGAGCCTTACATGGGCAGTGTGAATCCTCTGCACCTTCCCTCCAAAAGCCATGATGATTTTGAATCCGATTCTGGTTTGTCTCTGAACTTCAGCGATGGCGAATCAATAGAAATCGAGAATCTAGATGGCCATAGGCTTCGTCCAGAATACATGGAAATAATTCCACAACATGCCTACCAAAACCAATATCCTATGGCACCAAACCTT
This sequence comes from Leptodactylus fuscus, assembly GCF_031893055.1. Lineage (NCBI taxonomy): Eukaryota > Metazoa > Chordata > Amphibia > Anura > Leptodactylidae > Leptodactylus > Leptodactylus fuscus. The sequence continues at coordinate 232,755,847 of NC_134266.1, read as the reverse complement.
ACACAACCTGCTATGGAAAACAACATGTGTGAAAGCCAAACCTACTATGGATCACGGACTCAAGAACTTGTCTGCAGTAGGGATGAGCGAAGGGCAGCTGCAATGCAGATCCCATTCCCCACAGACAGGATAGTCAATCTTCCTGTAGAGGATTTTAATGAACTTCTGTCTCGCTACACATTGACTGAATCTCAACTGGCTTTGGTCAGAGACATCCGAAGACGTGGCAAGAATAAAGTAGCTGCTCAGAACTGTCGCAAGCGCAAGATGGAGAACATTGCCATCTTGGAGAAAGAAATTGGGCAGCTCAAGTCAGAACGGGAAGGATTACATAGAGAACGAGAAGAGGTCGAAAGAATCATGTCTGAACTGAAAAACAACATGAAAGTACTTCAGGAAGAAGTTTATAGTGTTTTAAAAAACCAAGACAACCATCACTACCCAGCAGACATTTTGCTTCATCAGACACCAAATAGTCATTTTTCTTTCTCGGTGGCGTAGGATCAATTGTCCATTTTCAGACTGATTTTACTAGATGGAAGGACAAGATGCTGAAAACTTGTAATTTTATTTCTGTACATATCATTGCGTTATGGTGAATGTATACTGGTTTTCAAAACTGCGGCCTATGGCTAATGATTTATTCTCTCATCTTCAGTGACTGTATAAACCAGAGAAGACATAAAGGCAGGAGAGCTCACGTTGCAGTGTGTACGAGCTCAGACTCTGCATAGTAGAACCATTATTAGACATTAATTGCTACTGTGTTTTTCCTTCCCTTATTAAATCTACAGGATAAATGCTTGTGTTTCTATATCATTTCCTAAGCGGGGGGGGGGGGGGGGGGGTCTTATTAGCCTTAAGTTGATAGATTAGACACAAAGTTTGTTCATAAGGTGGACCTGGAGCCCTCTGGTTGTGGCCTGAATTACAGCTGTAGAAGCCAAATTTTTAATAAAACCCAATTATGAAATTAGCCCAAAATATAATATTTGCTGTAAATCTGTATTAATACATACATTTTTAATGTTTTTCACTGTTAAAAGCACCAACAAGATGGTAGTGTTTTTTTTTTTTTTTAACCCATTTCGTGGCATTTTTTGCACCAATTAAAACAATATTGTGTGAGGGAGACCTGACTCGAGACATACAGTATTTGCTTTACTATCAACTTGTAAAATTTGTATTTGAAAGTAATTTGTGTTGGAGACTAATGATAGATTGCTTTATTAAATGAAATTATTTTCAGCTGAAATGTATATGTATCTTACTCTTGGAAAGACGCTAACCTTTGACTGATCAGTAATACAAGATAACAGAATTTGGTAGCTAATTCTCATCGTACATAATCATTTTATGCTACTTAAAGGGATTGTTCCATCTCAAGGATCCTATCTAAACTGCTAGCTTATGTGGACTTGAGACTTTTCCTAAACACATTGCTTCAGCAAAACTGCTTTGTTTGGCCACTATCTGACATTATTCACTTCATTGTTTACACTGTGTTTCCATAACCACAGACCTGGGGATGATTTTATCTCTCCGCCCAGGATAAGTGACATAGCTACTCTCAGGAGGGGAAGGGGAGCTGAGTGCTCGTATTTGAGTTGTTTATATCTCTTTTCCAGTTATCAGTCTGCTAATTGAATTTTGCTGATAAGGGCTGAGACGGGGAGCCCGTTACCCCTGTATGTAAAAACATTCCTAAGTGCCCCTTCACACGGCGTAAGCACGCCGCTTCAAAACAGAGCCCATTGATTTCAATGGGAAGCGCGCGTATATTGGCATGTACGCACGTTTCCCATTGAAATCAATGGACTCTGTTTTGAAGCGCCACGCTCGGACACATGCATACGTGTCTAAATGAGCGGCACGCTTACACCGTGTGAAGGGGCCCTAAAAGGGAGTACATTGCAAGCTGACTCTTGGTCTTGTAGCATGTAAATCTGGGGTTCTCAGCACCTATCAGATCCAGCTCTGCTACATCAGCTTCATATTGTACATCTTCGTGATATTGTGCTAATTTATTTACAACCATCCCTCATTACTAACTGCAAACATATACTGCTATGAAGAGAGCTAGCAGAGCAAGTGAAACCCTGCCCACCAATTCACTGAGAAAACCAGGAAGTGCAAAGCATAGAGCCTGCAAGTTGCTGAACAGGCGTGGTGGGAATACCCCTTTAAAAGGATTGCCCCATCTCAAGGATCATATCTACACTGTTAGCTTATGTAAACTGAAGACTTTTTCTGAATATATTGCTTTAGGGTATGGGGGCACTCGTTCACATTAGGGAGAGTGTTTGCCTACATAGGCAGTACGGAGACTTTCAAGTCATTCCTGCTCTGCTAGGGATTATGGGTAAAAAAAAAATATGCAAATCTGAGTCGTTCATGATGTTAAGGATGCTGCCCTTTATAGGGTGGTGTACAGAGTGCACTCTGTTCTCCTAATTCCATCCAGGAGAATAGATTTGCATATTTTTTTACCTATATTGCTTTAGAAATGCTGCTTTGTTTGCCTATTTGTTCTTCCACCTACTTTTTATAGAGCGTTTCCATGACGCCAGACCCGACGTCACTCACTGCTCTGCTGACAGGACAATCAGTTCAGCTAATTGCAGTTTGCTGATAAAGCTGTGATCTCTATGTAAACATACAGATACAGTGTACAGATACAGTGGGTATGGAAAGTATTCAGACCCCTTTAAATTTTCCTGTTTCATTGCAGTCATTTGCAAAAAAATGTTTATAAAAAAAAGTTAATTTCTCATTAATATATACTCAGTACCCCATCTTGACAGTGCAGGCATCGACCAGGGGCATTAGCGCTGGGTGTCTACAGTATAAAACAGTTAAACACCCAGCGTCCACTGTAGTAGTACAGCAGATGTTAGGAAGGGGTTAAGTGCGAGCCTGTCTGGATGTATGATGTGGGTGACAGGGAAAAGGTTAAAAAGCTATACCAGGAGTCATAAAAGCTTTTAACTGTGGAATATTACAAGTACACATTTTGACTGATCTTTATGTAACTACCGATGCCTTTAGATGCTCTTCAGCAGCAAACATGTCCCCCCCCCCTTCCACCACCATTTAGAAGCATCTAAAAGTATGACAAAATACAGACAACTGATGTTAAAAAAATTAAAAAGTTTAATTAAAAAAATGAATAAAAAAAAAAGTATTCTTGAATGAAGTAGGTTAACCAAGTTCATATCACCTGCAAAGAAAGTGGGAAAGGGATTAGACTTTGTATATATGTAACATGGGTCTTACATTTACTTATTTGTATAAACCGGCAAGGATTCTGCAATAGGTGACTCCAAAAGTATTAAGTGCAACTAAGAAGGAATGGCCATCAGCTACTAGGTATTAGACCAAACATTAGCGTATAAGCTTTATATTTCATTTAATAATCCTGATACAATAGACAGTTTCCGAGTTTGCAATCCAGAGAGACACCCCTTTCTGAACTCATCAGGCCATTTTCCTGCTCCACCTCCCCTTTGCTGAGGCAAAGATCAAACCTGCACTGGAGTGTTTTGGAGACGACCACAGAAGCCACCAGAAATCAGCAGAGCAAAGTCCTGCACGGAGGAATACTCGACTGTTTCAGCATAAAAACCAGCAGGTTATAGTCCATGAGGTCCATCTCTCCATTCAGATACTCCGGTGCACCCAGACTGAGCCATGTGCAGATGTAAACTTAGCCCTAAATTCTTATCACTGGCATCCACTGCTTTATCCATCTTAGACTAACATGACTCGAGGCTATGGTGGAGTGGAAGTGGGTAGAAAATGAAGGAAATTAAAGAACCAGGCTAAGAAGGTTTCACTTTAGCATCATATCCAAAGAACTATCCTCACATTATTACTTTATATGGCCTGCATGATCAGGTAACAGTGAGAATTACACAGCAGATTCTTCTCTACTCACTAACCCAGATCTACCATTGCATCTACAAAGTGGCCAGAGATATTCATCAATGTTTTTGGCACCATGGTTCCCTGCCCCCACTGTGCAGCACCTAAGCTCCACCCAACAGTTTGGATAAATGCAAATTAGACATTTAACCTGCAGGAGGACCCTATGAAATAAAGCAAACTATAAGTCATAGGCTAGGCTCAGGTAGCAAGCTGTCAAAGTCACCTAAAACCTGCAAGCCTAGCTTATTCATCTGACAATTTCAGTTAAAAGCAGCAGACACTAGAAAACCTTAATGGGTCACTTGGGTTCTGCTAGAACCAAGTAAAGGATTCGGTTTTCACGTCTTGTTGTATGAACTGAAAACCACACATATATGGAGCTTGCTATAATAGACGGAAGTAGGGTTACGCCTCAAACTAGTATGCTTTAACATCTAGTAGGGCCAGTCATACGACTAGGCCATCAATGTTACTAGATACAAGTGACAGTACCTTGGGGCGAGTTTATCTCTAGTTATCTTACACTGGTATCATCACTAAGAACTCACCATAAAACCCATAAACCACAGTGTCTAACGTCCAGCACTGTAGTGTCATGTCAGAAGCATGCCGAGTCCTCAGCCTGAGTAGTCACCTGTGAGCCAATACAAGGAACAGATTTACATTTCATATACTCATGCCCATACAGAGTAATGTTACAACAACTCGAGACTAGATTCGCAGATTGAAGGTCCATCCTAGAGCTGGGTGGTACGCGTCCAGCTCTCCTTAAGACAACCCCATAAACTTCAGGGGAAAAAAAAAAAAAAAAAAATCCTGTTAATTTTTTGGGAATCACAAGTTGTTGTAGGACTGCTGATAAAGGACTTCCCATACTTGTGATTGTCTGGAGAGTATAGAGTCAATGACTCCATACCATCTATAGATCTTGCGAGGCTTGGGTGACGTAGCGCTTTACTGCAGGTGGTTATAATTGCAGTAGTAAGCAGCACATGTATGTAATGAGCATTAAAGGGAAAAAAAAAAAACTATTGAATTCCTGCTTGTTAGCAAACAGATGATGCTGGGTTAGAGTTACAGTTAGAGTCTCAGTTGTTCAGGTCTATATGGGAACCTGAAAGAGGTCTCACTAAATAAGCAGTTACCTCACAGGCAGATTCTAATGGGGCAACACTGATATTATATGGAAACCAGCAGAGAACTTCTCCATGTGAAACTTCTCTCCACTGAGTATAGACTGAATTGGCAGCAGATGTGAACCTAGTCTTAGATGCATAGTAACATGTTCTACTATTACAACTGCATGCAATCCATGACCCCCCCCCCCTCAAAATCCTCTATGTAAAAGCCTAAAAGTCCAAGCCTTCAAAACAGAGTGCCAAATAAAAATTATACTAAAAACCTGCTGCTAGAGGCAGAGGGGATGAGGAAAATAGAATGAGCTAAAGTAGTATCTTCCTTACAAGATCAACTGCATGTACCAAGCCACCAGCATAGACATTGCTGCTGCTGCAAATCAGGGCTCAGTCCATTTTCTCTTCCAACCTACGTACCTAGAGCAGTACAACTTTCACAATGTCATTTTCAAAGTCTAACCAGTTCATCTATAAAGTGATATTCTCATGAGATAAGAATACCAGTCTCCAACTCTGCATTTAGTTGCCTCCATAAGTCCTGAGCATAGTAGTTGGAAGCCCCATGCAAGCAAAGGGGAATTATGAAGATAGTGTGACCCACTGTACCGAGTCCTGTTTGTCTACAGATACGATTTAGATCTTAAGACGTCCCAAAAACTTGGGACAGATGGGAGAGTGGTTGCAGAATAAGACTATGCACAGTAGTTAGACATATACATTGCGTTTAAGATGGATCTAAGAAAATAAAAGTATATGTAATATATATATTTATATATTATAGGAGCCAGTCAGGTCCAAGGGCTGTACATAGTATATAAGACATTTATAGCAGTCTGTTGTGCATTTGCGTAATTGTGTGAAGTTACATGATAAGAGTAGTCAGAAAGGAGGTAAATGCTACTCAGAACGCTTCTTCCCTCCAGGTACCGATATTTCTTTCATACAAGAATCACTGGACTCCTTGCTGACCAAATGCTGCAAACTTAAGTGTTAAAAACCTCTTCACAAATAGGACCAAGTGACAGATCACCGAATTCAACGTGTACATAACTATTTTGTACAGATCTTGAACCTGAGTGGTTTCCAAAAACTTGTATTTTTTAGTATTAGGTTCTGATTTTGTCTAGGCCTTTTGCCTCTATGGAGGAGAACATTGGCAACAGTTAAATAAGTCAGCTTACCTGGCCTCTAAATCACGCACCCTGCAAAGCCGATGTCACAAAATAGTACATGACATAAGAAAAGTCTGTTCTTACCTACAAGCAAGGTAACAAAACTGCCCCTTCTGGCTGGTACTGCATTCTAGGCTTAACATGAAGGCTCTGTACTCTGGTCTGACTCCTTCCGATGTGCTGAGGAATTCCCTTCATCTTGCTAGTTGTAAAAGTGTCAGCTTATCTTACTGGATGTCAGCTAGGCTTAGCTGGAGAGTACATCTTTCTTGCTAGCCGTCTCTGGACTCATTAGCTATTGTAGCTCAGTTCCTGAACTGTCTTCATCTTCCAGTGCCAAGCTAGCTCACCTTGTACATAGGTCTAGCTTTCTTTGCCTGCTGGACATTAACACCTTCAAGAAGAACCAACTCAAAAATTGAGGTTCACAAGAGCACTACCCCATTGCTGCGCTGTCACCAGCAGCTTTAGTTACTAACCTCAAAGCCTTCTCTTGACCCATATGAAACATTGAGAGCTTTGGCTGTCAGATCACATCTTCAGTGATGTTTGACTAGAATATACAGTTCTCCAGTGCAACTGTGCGTTTAGGTGAAATTCTCCTTTATGGCCGTGACCCTTGCGAGTAAGGTAACTAAGAAGGTAGCCGCCTTTTGTTGGCTGAGAGTCAATTTGCATACATTTCTCCCAGGGAACCTCACCCATCTGTTAACTGGAATTCGCTGCAAGTAGAAGTCTCATCCCCGGGGGCAAGTAAAGAGAAAAATCCACTTTTGCATTTGCAAAGTTTACATAACTAAAGTTCGTCCTTACAGGTATAGCACCCCATTTACAGGATTTAAACGGGTTTGCAATTCAAAAAGAAAAGGCCTACTCTCAGAATAGGCCATCAATATTAGATGGGAGCGTAGAATCGACCCCTGCCCTCTAAACAAGCAGCTGTTTGAAGGGGTGCAAGCTCTATGGCCTATTCAAATAACTTCATATGCACACAGGGCTAGACTCCACTGATCTAATACTCTGAGGTCTCAGTGTTAGGTCATTGGAGGAAGAATTAAAAAAAATAAAAGTGTACTAGTTTTAATTCTATAGAGCGCTGGTGGCACAGCTATTAAAAATTAGGATTGCCAAGCTCTTAATTTTGAGCCATGAAAGGTCACATGCACAAGAAATTAAACCCCAGTCAGTGACAGGCAGACTTCAGTCTAAATTCTAGTTCTCGCACAAGCTCTAACAAACCCGATGGGACACCTGCCTAGAATCCCACTACAAGTGTCATGACAGTGACAATTTAGCAAAAGAGCCTCAATCTCAGAGGAAGGGGAGAAGAATTATTTTTTAAATAATATTTAGGCCATTTTGTTAATTCTATTTGCACGTAAGCCAAAGTTGACGAACTGCATTCTGAGACCAGTGTGGAATGCCACTCCAATGCAGACTACAGATCTTATATCCTCATTTCAAGCTGAGATTCCACCCCCCCCCCCTACAAAAAAGGAAGGTCTTAAATACAGACTTCTAAAAAAGGACACATTTATTAAGTCATGACAGTTTACAGTTTGAACAGCCAAAAAAAAAAAGAATTTTTTTTAATATAAAAGTCCTATACAATAAAACCCACTCCTAGGAATGCTTGACACTTTCACAAAAACTCAAAAGTCTTCATAATTAAATCATGAATAGTCCTGTGTTTTCCTCACACGTAATTCTGATTTGCTAACATTTCTTCATGTAGCAGCTATGCCCTGCCACAACTGTTTGGCTGAATTCAACTTGTGTAGTAACCTGTCGCTTGCCTGGCTTTCCTCTCTTTCCTTTCCTCTAAGCATAGTTTCCTGTTGAATAATATGGGACAAGTATGTTAATCTACACATACTGTGACATCCGAAATGTAAAGGCAGTTTCCTATTCTGCACAAAGCAACATGAAGCAGCTGATAAAATTGCTTGGACACATACCTCATTAGAACCGTCTGCCGCTTCCATAGTTGCCGCTTCCACTGCCACCACCATAGCCACCTAGAGCAAAGCAATAGTTTAAGATAAAATATCTTCCTGCAAGAATCTCAGAACTAGCACAAGGAGTGAAGAGGTCAGTGATCATTAAGCCATAGCATTCCTACTACAAAGCACTGACTGCACAATGGCCTACATCAGACAGGAGCAGAAAAGGTCTTCTCAGCCAGTGTCAAGAAGGAACACGGAGCAGAGATCTAGCAGCAAAGTACACCCCTTTAACAGGAAACACAGCATTACTTACCACCGCCGCCACCACCACCACCATAAGGTCCAGAGTTCCTTCCACTGTAGTTTCCTCCTTTCATGGGTCCAAAGTTGGAAGATGACTGGTTATTGTAGTTACCAAAGTCATTGTAACCACCACCGCCTCCTCCACCTCCGCTGTTGCCTCCAAAGTTACCTAAAACAAGACAAGCAGTTTAAGAATCCCAGAGAGCACCATCTCTGACACCACATTTAAAACGTCAGAACATCCACTTACCATTGCCTCCACCAAATCCACTGCCACCTCCGCCGCCATTGTTGTAGCCATCATAACCGCCGCCTCCACCGCCATTTCCTCCATATCCACCACCCTGGCCTCCTCCATAACCTTGGTTTCCACCATATCCACGGCTACCACCATAAGGTGGGTTATTGCCATAACCATCATTGTTGTTATTGAACCCATTGTTGTAGCTATCTCCTCCATATCCACCACGGCCACCAAAGCCACCTAGTGAGAAAAGATTGTGATTAGATTACATGGTCTTGATGTGAGGTTTTTTTTGGAGGGTGGGGGTTTGGAGATATTCTAATACTTACCACCACCACCGCCTCCTCCTCTACCACCGAAGTTGCCTCCACGTCCTCCTCCATAGTTGTCATTTCCACCAAAGCCACCACGTCCACCGAAGTTTCCTCCTCCTCCGCCACCACCACGTCCTAAAATAAATAAATCATTTATATGTTCGCTCACTGACCATCTCCATTACAGTGCTCAGTTGGGCTGCCAACCAGACACTTATCAATCAAGCTATGGCTAACTAAGAATGCTTTGTGGGAAAACTCCTTGGACAGCGACTTAGACTCTCTTGACTCCTCTACAGTGATCTTTCTAAATACAAGATAGCAGTGAGATTCTAATGCAACACTAGTTACACTGCTGAAATAACTCAGCATATTATGTGGTGCCTGTTCAGATGCCTGGGATTAGAAATATTCTCTTCCACAGAAATCACATCCATAAAATGGCAATTCTAACCGAGCAGAAACTCACCTCTTTGGCTGGCAGATGCTACTGCCATTTCTTGCTTGGACAGTGCCTTTCTTACTTCACAGTTGTGATCATTGACCGTGTGATATTTCTGAACTAAGATGACAGAAGGTGGGGTTAGAATGCAAATAGAGCAAAAAAACAAAAAAACAAACACCCCACACCAAACTAAAAAGTTGCACTTACTAACAATCTTGTCAACTGAATCGTGGTCCTCAAATGTAATAAAAGCAAATCCCCTTTTCTTGCCATTGGCCCGATCTGTCATTATCTCTACCACTTCAATCTTTCCATACTTCTCAAAATAGTCCCTCAAATGATGTTCTTCTGTGTCCTCTTTTATACCCCCAACAAAGATTTTCTTAACTGTGAGGTGCGCTCCAGGTCTTTGAGAGTCCTAAAAAAAAAATCAATGAGTTGTTAGAGCAAGCACTAGGAGATCCAAGCCAGAAATACAAACAGAAAGCACAATTACCTCTCTGGAGACGGCACGTTTGGGTTCCACTACACGGCCATCTACCCGGTGAGGTCTGGCATCCATAGCGGCATCAACTTCTGATGCTGAAGAATATGTGACAAAGCCAAAACCACGGGATCGTTTTGTACCGGGATCTCTCATGACCTAAAATAAATGTATAGGGAAATTAAAAAGTCCAGACAAGTTTTGAAGAGTTTTCCGACATAAAAAGACTAGGGACTCCAATGCTTCAGGATAGGTAACCAAAGATTAGTAGGTGCTTAACAGCTGGGACCCCCAGAATCACCTGTTTGAGGTGACACAACAGGCCATGTGAGACCCTGTTCGTTGGTCACAGAAAACAGTCACAGCTCAGTTCCATTCAAGTGATTGTGGCTCAGCTGTAATAGACACAGTGTACAGTATTGAGCCTGGCTTTGTGGCAAGAATCTTCCAAACTCCGCAGTCTCTTCATACAGAGCAGCCTTAGTGCCGGACCACCACCAATCCTCAAGTGATTCTAAGGACTGAGTTTTCAACTGACAAGCCCCCAAAACCCACTTTTAAAGAATCATAATTAAAGCTCTAGAGGTGGGTGCTTAGTTTGAGCCCCTGTACCCTCCATGTATTAGGCGGGGGATATGGGTAAGAGCATCCAGAAGCTTTACAGACAGCCCAATGATTCTACTGACTAGAGTATTCCTTTGCTGATCGTATTTGATGGAGAAAAGCTGCCCGCCCATTTTCTACAGGCTTCTAACTGTAGTCAGAGATATGACAGCAGCCATAGGAACACACAGGAGAAGCATCTTCGGGAACTTGGAGAAATCCCTAAACATCCCAAGATGGCCACCTACATCCAGACAGGGCTGGCTATACTTGGTCACTCTCCAGTATCAGGGGAAGAGGTTAGTATGGGCTAGGCTCATATCTATGGACACACATACTGTATTCCACCATTGCTGAGGTCACTTACCACACAGTCTGTCAGGGTTCCCCATTGTTCAAAATGGTTGCGGAGACTTTCGTCTGTAGTCTCAAAGCTTAAACCGCCAATGAAGAGCTTGCGGAGCTGTTCCGGCTCTTTAGGCGACTGAAATGAAAAAAAAAACAAAAACCATACGTTGCACTCTATATACACACACAAAAAAAAACCCACACCAAACAACCAATCTGGACATTTTCATATAAAAAAAAAAAAAAAAAAAAAAAAAAAAAAAGTGATGTGATTTATATATTAGGGATTGCCGGTGGCATAACTAAAGTCTTGTAGGTCCTCAGTGCAATCTATTGTCCGGGGCCCCTACCTCATTCCTGCAGCTAATTCTTGTTATGGGTACTAAGGAGTTCATTCACCCTTAGTGTGGTTCGGGTAATCTGTGGGTCTCCTTGTGGATAGGCCCAGACGGAAGCTGCACTCTGAATACTGATGCCAGTGCTTATGGGCCCCCTAAGGCTCCTGGGCACCCTCTGACGTTACTCCCCTGCGGACCGCTCTCCGCCGGGCCTAGTACAGTAGGTCCCCCGAGCCTGACTAAAGAGGTGTCCATACAGTATAAGACGAGACAAGGCCGCTGATACAGCCGAGAGTCAGGCCTCAGCACACGTGGAGAAGACTAGGCCGCACAAGATGGCGGCGGACAAAGCCGGCCTACAACCCTGCTGACTCATTCACCCTGCATATTCACTCCGCGACCGCGTAAACAATCGGCCGATTTACGGACCATAACGTGCACCGCCCACAAAACGGATACATAAAAAACGGCGCAACTAACAAGAGCTACGAAAGGAAGAGCATAAAAGGTGAAAATCTCCCCCGTCACCGTGTATATAATAGACTGAGAGCGCTATCCGCGCATATAATTACCTCAAAGTCCCTCACCTCTGACTTATGCATGATGCCGGGCCGCGATGTGTCGTCCTCGGCGCCGCTGACCAGAAAGAGACGACACCTCCTAGTTTCGATGCTAAAGACCAGACAAAAACCCACTTATTTAGCCTGCCTGGACACGCCCACGGGCCTTCCCATTGGACATTTTCGATTTCCGCCGCTTGTGAATGGCTAAAGCGAAACGCCATCTCTGTCTGTGATTGGCGGAGCAGCGGATACCCGCCCCTTCCCTGCGGTCAAAAGGACGTTAATCACGCCCACTTATGCCTCGCAGTCTGATTGGTCCAGTGACGTGTCAGTCAATGTTTATTCGTTCGGCTTTTGTGTGCTATAGGGCGCAGAGTGAGACTTTCGCTAAGTATGTCTGGCATTCCCGCCGCGGGGTGTCCTGTCAGGGCCCTGTACAATACATCCGGGCGGTGGGAGCCTTCCTGCATTGTTAGGATACAGTACCGGGGGAGGGAGTTTGGAGGGGAGGGATTACGCATGCGCTGCTTAGGTTGTTTTTGGCGGGGTTTGGTCGCTGCGCAGAGCCCTTTCCGATAGCGGCAGTGGCATTCCTTTGCGATCGCTTTATACGGTTGACGTTGGGCGAGGTGAGTTAGCAGCACGTACGCGGTCACTCCGGTAATAAACCAGCTCTTATCTCCGGCTCATTGAAAGGAGACGGTGCCGGTACCTAGTGTAGAGGGGATCGTGACTGATAAGGACGAGGAGCCAATCACAGGGCGGCATTATAAGCGGCGCCTATCACAAGGGGGCGGGGCATAGAGCGGCTGCCGGTGCCAGGGAGAAGGCGTGCAGACGGCAGGTACCGGGGCCTCCGGGGTGTATGCCGGGCTTAGAGCAGGGGACGGGGCTGACATCCGTGTATTGTCTGTATGTCGGTGTGTGTGCGCTCCATGTGTGTCCTGTACCCAGACAGCACGTAGACACAGACAGCATAGGATGCAGCTGTGATATTGGAGAACTACTACTCCCATCATGGCGCGCAGCACAGCCACAGGTTCCCCGCAGCCTTAGGGTCAATTCACACATGGCAGATTTGTTATATAATCCTGCTGGACATGGAGTTCTATAAGCCGCATCCATAGGTAGGAGCAGCTGTGCGATTGTCTATCACAGATCTGCAGCATGTGCACTGCTTCTTATATACAGACCAGCTGGTTATTCTTCATAGAATTGTATGACATTCCCTTGATGTCTGTAGAGTTGCAGGACGTGAATGACTTGTAGATTTGGCTTTTTACAGTTGTGCCACTTGCACATGCCATCATTCCAATGGCCTGCTTGTCCTGTGGTCATCAGCTGCTAAAATCCCATCTTGATGTGTAAGTGAAGGGCCAAGTCTATGGCCAGGGTTGGCGGCTGTCACGCTGCTTTGCAGTGTAGGGCTCCATGCACACATGTACTTTGTCAGTGTGCTAGCCGTGTTTAGCACTAGCCCAGTGCCCCGTTATTTTCTATGGCTTTACACATGCTTGTACATGAGCACAGCTTTTTGTGTGTGGCCGTGAGCCTGGGGCAAAACTCAAGGCAGGGCTTATTTAGAGATGAGCGAGTACTGTTCGGATCAGCCGATCCGAACAGCACGCTCCATAGAAATGAATGGATGCACCTGGTACTTCCGCTTTGACGGCGGCCGGCCGCTTAACCCCCGCGTGCTGGCTACGTCCATTCATTTCTATGCGAGCATGCAGTTCGGATCGGCTGATCCGAACAGTACTCGCTCATCTCTAGTCTTATTCCTGTCCATTTTGCTTCGAGCTCACTGAAGAAAATGAATGGGGCCAAGGAGTCATGGGTGGCACACGGATATCCTACATGTACTATCCATGCCACTTTACCAGCACAGGCTCCTCATGGATATCAAATGTATGCCGTCCATACTGTCTTACCACATATGTGTTTAAGGCTAGGACCACAGAGCGAGATTGGCATAAATTCCACTAAATGTGGCCCTCTGCTTCACAATATGACTCCATTCACTAACATGAGTGCAGAAGTCCCAGAGCGGTCCTGCAATCCTTGGTTGTGTGATGGGAGTCATGGCCAGAAAAGCTGTAAGCGCTAGCCTCATGGTGGGAGAGCAACCATTTACCTAATGGAGGCCAAAAGGTTCCACTGATATTGGAATATTGTGGCGTACAGCTATCTCCTGTGCTCTTCTATTCAGAGGAATCCAAGTTTAAAAGAAAACAAAACACTTCAGTGTGTTTTTGTTTTTAACTTGGTGCCTAGTGGGCAAAGGACGCTACTGTGTATGCAGCAGCCCCAATATGTCTGTACTTCTACTGAAACCGTCATCCTGGAGGATCTCGGCAAAGCTCAGGCTTGGAAACGTCGGCCGTGTATTGTCTACACTTACCGACCTGAACTCGGTGTAGCCTTTTAATTCAGCTTGTTCAGGCCGGTACATCCAGCCAAGCTTATATATTGTATGAAACCAGCCTCGGACTGTCTACACTGTGTCTGAGTTTTCCATCCTTAGTTAGGGAGATCTCCCAATGTTTACCTCTGATGTACTGTATGTCCCCATATGAACATGCAGTGACATGTCACCTATTGGGTCCCACTGTAGAAAAGCATTATACCATGGACCTCTGTATAAGAAGTACATTCTGCTGCGCTTTGCTATAGGGATGCTGAAGGGTTATGCCAGCATCCCTATACCACACTGATGGAGACTAAAAGGACACTCTTGACCTCTGGCAGGTGAATGGCCCCCTATGCTTATGGCTAATGCATATTCCAGGAGCTTTTTACAATGTATAACATACAGTAAGGTGAATTTAAAATAAAGGGAATTTTGAAAGTTTGTTTTGCTTTCTGATGTTTGCATTGACATAGTTTGCAACAATTTTATCAAACACTGCACATTGTCTGATAAATTTGCTACATTTGTACTTGTAAGAGTATGTTTACATGGTGGAATTTGGATTGGAATATGAGGTGATCTTCTACATGAAAATCTTCACCTGTGGCAGAAAGCGGAGATTAATCCTTGAAAATAACCTGAGGCAGATAAGGGCTGATATTTGAAGGTTTTTTTTTTTTTTTTTTAATGTAGATTGTGAGCGCCATATAGGGCTCACAATGTACTTTTTTTTTTTTTTTTATCCGTATGTCTTTGTACTATGAGATGAAATCCACGCAAGCATGGGGAGAACATACAAGCTCCTTGCAGATGTTGTTCCTGGTGGGATTTGGACCCAGGACTCCAGTGCTGACCACTGAGCCACCGCATTGCCCCAGTTTGAAGAAGATTTTTGAGACAGGACACTGCCTCAAACTTTTTCAAATTTCCCCTCGTGTACATACCCTCACATTTTTTTTTTTTTATGTAGATTGTGAGCCCCACATAGAGCTCACAATGTACATTTTTCCCTATCAGTATGTCTTTTTGGAATATGGGATGGAAATCCATGCAAACACGGGGGAGAACATACAAACTCCTTGCAGATGGTTTTTTGCCCTTGGCGGGATTTGAACATCAGGACTCCAGCGCTGCAAGGCTGCAGTGCTAACCACTGAACCACCGTGTGGCCCCCAGACCCTCACATTTCTGTTGTAAGATGTTACTCCACTGTCTAAATCACTACTTTACTAGAATGAATTGCGGTAAGGTTTGTGGCTTTAAAGAGGCCGTTTCATGTCCTCGGGCACCTGCGGTTTTATAAACTGCTACAAAGCCAACAGTGCGCTAAATTCAGTGCAGTGTCGGCTTTCCCGTTGTGTGCCCCGGAGCTTGAGATATCTGCTGTTATAATGACACCGATCTCTTCCCACTCCCAGAAGGTGCGTTCCTGACAGTTTACCTCGGTTATGAGGAACACCCCCTGTACTAGTCTATGGACAGATACAGTCGGGGGGGATCATTCCACGCAGCTTAGCGTACTTTCTGAGTGGTAAGGAATGCCCCCTTTGAGACTACAGGGCTATGCACAAGTACATTTAGGGCGGTTGTTCCTCACAGCCCAGCTAGACAGTCAGGAACGCCCTTCTGACAGTGGACAGAGATCGGTAACGGAACTGATTTCTCCAGCCCGGGGGCACCTTTCGGAAAAGCCGACCATGCACTGAATTCAGCGTCCTGTCATCTTTCTAGTGGTATATAGAACCGCATGTGCCTGAGTGCATGAAAGGTCCTCTTTAAAAAGTTGCATTTAGAATCTGGACAGATAAGGCTACGCTTAAAATATGCGGAGAGAAAAGTCCTGCAAGCAGCATTTTTCTTTCTGCTGATTTTGGACGGAAACCCAACAGACCCCATTATAGTCTGCCAGTAACCGCTTTTTTAGCTGTTAGGGTTTCATTTTTTTTCCGGTGCCCAAGCGGACCTGGAGAATGGAAACCTGAAGGCTAGTGTGTACCTAGCATTAGACTACCTACACCCTTTGACAACTTTTCAAAAGTGTGTTGAATGTATAAAAATGCAAAAAGTTGCAAATCCCTATTTTGTTTTGCTGTCTTACTCAAGGATTGTGGAGTGCATGGCTTGTTAAATCTCCTTATTGCAGTAAACA
The DNA here is from genome assembly GCF_031893055.1 of Leptodactylus fuscus. Lineage (NCBI taxonomy): Eukaryota > Metazoa > Chordata > Amphibia > Anura > Leptodactylidae > Leptodactylus > Leptodactylus fuscus. The sequence goes on along the minus strand of NC_134266.1, from coordinate 232,739,465 downwards.
TGTTTATGTGGCTGAGTGGTTTTATTAATAGGGATTGAGTGGAAAAATTGCGCACAAAAACTATGGTACATCCAGGGATTGTCCCATTTAAAAAAAAAAACAAAAAAAAAAAACACTTTTTCCCTTTCCAAAAAGTGGCATCTCTCTGGGGTTCTCCCACTGATCATAGGAATGAAATGGAGCATTGGTCACACGTGTGTGTTGCTATTGCTTTGAGACTATGGAGCATATCCATACACTGTACCATAGAGTTAAATAGAGCCGCAACATCTGTGGATAGGTGAGGAGTGTTTAGTGGGACAGTCTCTACTGTTATAGGAAGCGCTAGGAACCAAAGTGACAAAACCTGGATACATATATTAATAGTTAAAGGGATCCTATCATTGGATATCTTTTTTTTCTTGATCACACATAGGAATAGCCTTAAGAAAGGCTATTCTTCTCCTACCTTTAGATGTCTTCTCCGCGCCGCTGTTCAGTAGAAATCCGGGTTTTCTTTGGAATGCAAATGAGTTCTCTCGCAGCATTGTGGGCGGTCCCCAGTGTTCAAACTGCACTAGGGGCCGTCCCTAATGCTTCGAGAGAAATCTCCAGCAACGCCTTTATCTTTTTCTGGAACGCCCTCTCCCAAGAAAATGGCAACTTACACCAGCGTACTGTGTAAGCAGCCATGTTCTTGTAGCCTGGGCATGCGCAGTTGGCTCTGCCCGAGGCCTAGAAGATTGAAAGCCAGGACGGAAGAAGACACAGGGAGAGGGCATTCCAGAAGAAGATGGAGGCGTCGCTGGAGATTTCTCTTGCAACATTGGGGACACCCCCTGTGCTGCAAGAGAACTCATTTGCATACCGAAGAAAACTGGGATTTGTACTGAACGGCGGCGCAGAGAAGACATCTATAGGTAGGAGAAGAATAGCTTTTCTTAAGGCTATTCCTACGTGTGATTGAGAAAAAAAGGGTATCCAATGATAGGATCCCTTTAATGTCTTTCTGCTTTCTTGTAATGGGATCCCATGGGGTTCTTCACACAAAATCAATAGTAAAACTTCTCTATAGCTCAGTGTTTCCATTGCAGAATTTTTTCTGTTTACACACAGCTATTTTGTTGGATTGTAACCATTGTCCTAAAAATTAAAGCTTCCTAGAAGTCACGATGGACTGAGATGACTAGCCGCACGCTGCACTTGTAGGGCCAATACACATTAAGAGAAGTAGGAAAAGCACTTGCATGGAATTGATGTCAGATTTACATGCACAGGTTTTGCACATTTGCAGGTTCTTTTTTTAAAACGGGTCGCTAGCATTAGATCAGGAGTCAATTCCTCTTGCCACCTTTTAGGCTAGGTGCACATGTAAAAGTGGTTTCTGTAGATTTTTATTTTTACACATGTCCTCCCTCTTATTTAAAAATTGTGAAATCTGCAACATATACTTACCCTTACTATTGCAATACAGGAGTGTAGAAGATGTAGTCAATATGCCGACAGATGTTGGTGGGTTACCCTGAGGATGAGTTCATTGCGTGTGGTCTGGCTGCTGTACCCCATATGGTCAATGATCATTAGGTAGAAAGTTCCCTTATTCATTTCTTCTGTGCTCATTGTAAAGGGGATATTGTCACTCCTTAGGGAGAGACCACCATGTAGGTGTGTGTAGTCTTATTAAGCCATTTACGCTCCACTGTGAGGGATCATGGCAAGAATATGCAAATCTGTCTCCAGCAAAGGCCTCTGGGAAGGTCAGGCATGAGGTTAAAGGGAGCGCCCCCTAGTGTACAGCATGACTGAGGCGTTGTCCTCATTGTAGTCAGTATAGATTGAAATAACGCACAGATATGCTATACCCATCAAGGCACTGGTAAATTTTTTAATTTTTTTTTTGCACCCATATCTCCTGTAGTTAAAGGGGTTTTTTTGGCGAGATATATAATGAACTATTATTAGGAGAGGACGTTGATATGTTGTCAGTCAGCATCCACTTCAAGAGATCAGCGGCTCGAGTGAGAAACACTTCTTCTTCACAGGCCAGTGACCTATCCATTTATCATGTGGCCTGTTTGTGGCTCAGACCTATTCAAGTGAATGGTACTGAGCTAAAATACCCAGCATATCCCTGCACCATGTACAACCCTGTGCTTTGTATTGAAGAGATCACAATACTCACCAAAATGCTGCAGCTGATCGGTGAGGGTTCTGCGTAGAGTTGGGCAATTGGAAATTTTACCCCGATTACGATTAATGGCAATCATTTAGGTCACGCCCCCTTTAAAAAATGAGCATTTCTTTATTCTCACGGGCTCCGGCATGGCTCCCTGTTTTGTTCAGCCCTTCTGCCTTACACTGACATCTGTGATTGGATTACATGGGCTGCGCAGTGTCATATCACTCTGTGTCACAACGCTCTGTTGGTCCATGACATAAGGCAGACGTTCCGGAGCCAAGGAGAGGCGAGTAACGCGTTATGTTTGCTCACCTTCCCTGGGCTACCACTTACTATATACTGTGGGGTCTGAAGATTTGGACATGTTCAGTCGAAAAAAAACTGCAGCTAAAACCTTGTATATGTTGTAACAACCAAAATAATCGGCATGAACAAAATCACGTTGCTTATCCTGGTTGATGTTTGGTTTTGGTTATTTGTCAAGGAATCTCCCAGCCCTAGTTGTGATTATGGGCCCCCACCAATGTGATTCAGATCAGTGTTATGACCTTGGAAACCCCTTTAACAGAACGAGTGTGTGCCATAGAAATTTATGAGGTTTTGACAGGAGATCTTGGGCTAAAAGTTACCCATATTATGCCCATCTGAGATTAACCTAAAAGAGGATCAGCCATTCATAAAGGAGTTGAGCTCTGGAAAAATAGAGAAGTTTGTCTTTGGTAAATCCTTTACATCCCAAATGTAAAGCACCATGGAATGAATGGTGCCATATAAATAAGCAATAATAATACATGTGAGCATACCCTTATTGTCTGCCTCTGCTACATCACTAGCTGGACACAAGTTTGCTCACAATGTGCTAGTTGCGCATAGCGTGGCCAGCATGAGGTTTCCATGTCTTTGTTATACGTGGCATGTGTTAGACTAGGAGTGTGGGGTGTTTATTTGGTGTATTGTATCTTTCTCATTATATATGTGTTATTGTAGCATGTCGTGTTGTTTATTGGGAGTCTGGTTCTATCCATAAGATTTATTCATTCCTTGCTTGCACCTCACCAAGGGGCATTTTCACCCCACCCAAATATTCACTCACATGTTAAACTTGTGAATAGAGCTTGGTTTATTAACAGGAAGCCTAAAAGCAGTCCAATGGGATATAATAAGGTTTCGGTCAGCTACATTTGCAGGACAGAAGACTCTGGGCTCGTTCACATCTGTGTTCGGGGTCTCCATTATGCAGGTTTCCGTTTCTTGCACGAAACTGGGCAGGAGACAGAAACCTGCCGGCATGTTTCAAACCCATTAATTTGAATGGGTTTGAGAAATGTCCGGCCGTGAGCGTTTTATGCTCTCCGCGGCGAAACCGGTTTCTTTTAACCAGACACAGAGTCGGACATGCAGTACTCTGTCCGGTTTAAAAAAAAAAAAACAGTTTTGCCGCAGAGAGCATAAAACGCTCACCGGTTCTCACGGCCGGACACTGTCTGACGGCAGAAGACGGAAACCTGATACGGAGACCCAAACACTGGTGTGAACCCAGCACCTAGATTAAAGTTTCGGCCGGACATAGTCTTCAATAGTTGGGCTTTTGTTTATATAGCTGCTGTTTGTACCTTACCAATGAAGGAGACTGACTTTACCTGTAGTAACAGAGGTGGCCTCATATCTGATGTATTTTACTGTATGTCTTATAAAGTGGCGCTCTGACTTGGAGTCATTTTAATTACCATCATTTATATGGGAATTTCATTGCAAGCCATCTTCCTGATAAGGCCTCGTGCACACTGTGAAGCTTGGAGCCTGTATGGCGGTACACGGTGTCCCTACAGTTCCGAATTATGGCGCTGTAATCACCATATCGGGAGATCTATGCAACAGCCTCATAAGTGACCAATCACAGCGCAGCTTTCATTTCTTACAGCACTGTTAATAGCAGAAAGTTGTGCTGTGATTGGCTGCAATAGCTACAAAGACCCTTTTCATAAATCTGCCCATATGTATGCTGCCATATAGTGACCCCTGTGGCATTGTATTGTTCCTCTAGGGTAGAACAAGCCGCATAAAGGTACAGTATGGACATTATATTATAGGTCTGTGCATCATATATCCTTGCTACAGTCTTGTGCTTGAGACCTAGATGGAAGAACTTCTAGTAAATCTGGTGAGTATTGATGGGGAAAGCCGTCCAGTTAAAGGGGTATCCCTCATCTTTCACATTTATGGTCCATCCTGTGGATTGTCCATAAATGTCTGAAAGATACAGATCCCATCTCTGGGACCGATACCTATCCCAAGAACAGGGACCTGCTATGGATAGAGAGGTGACCAGGGGACCTGTATTCTGGAAATAGGTTTCGGTCCAGGGGGTGAGCTCCACATACCCTATGGACGATTCTTATATTCCCCACCAATAACATTCATGTAATGTAATTCTCATATAAGCGGCTCCAAACTAGAGCACCAGTTTTACATATGATGTCCTGATGCAGTTCACATGTATATCTGTCAAATGTTTTTCTTTCTCTTACAACTTAAGTTTTCCGGCTCAACCCATATCAGACGTAGATAATGGACGTCACTGAGACTTCTACAGGTACAACAAACTGGCTGCAGATATGTTTCAATGCTTTGTAAACTGGTTGTGTTTCTCTTCTATATCTGTGCAACCATGAATATAGATGTGAGAATTGGTCTGATCTTGTCTTGTATATAATAAAGTTGTGTTCACACTATGTTTTTGCCTCCCCTTTTAGACAAAAAATGTATGTTAAGCAGTGAAAAATGAAAATTTAGCTTTATTTGGCCTTGTTCACATAAGCAAAAAAACATGGATACACGCCACTCTCTTGGCTGACTATATCAAACTTGTCATTTTCGATATGTCTGAATTGCTTTTTTTTAACCTGTAGGATCATGAATGGCTAAAGGTTGCGATATGGGAGGTAGTGTTGGTAATGTGTGTCCCCATAACGTTCACACTAGCACGTCCCTAGAGGTATTAGTACGGGGACAGCAGTCAGTAAAGTGGGCGGGCAGAACTGATGACATCACTCTCTTCAGTCTGCTCACCTACTGTGGTGTGATGGGGTGGGCCGTAAGGAATGGAGGTGAGGTGAGTATTATTAGAAGCGTTTTTTATTTTCTTATTATAGAAAGCTATGTACTGCTGATCGGCAGATGTCATCACGGTTCAAGTAGCATGAAAGTCATGTCAGGTGAGGGGGCGCTCACACTACCGTTGGATTCTGTCAGCAGTGTCCGTGGCTATTGTCCGTACAAGATTTTACCAACGGACACGAGCTGGTCCGTCTGAAATTTCAATTCATTTCAATGGGATTTTGTCTTGTGTCTGTTTACACCCATGTCCGTTTTTTCAAGTGAACAGAAAAATCCCACCTGCAGGAGTTCTCTGTCCGTTAGAAAAGAACTGACGGCAAGTGTCCGTTATTTTTTATCATTGAGGTCTATGGGCAACGGACTTCTAACGGACAGTAACTGATAGCCATACATAGGTGTCCGGTGTCCGTGTTTTTTTTTTTTTATTATTGTTTTTTTTACGGACATCTTCTGAACAGAATCCCGTGGTAGTGTGAACTCTACCTTAATGTGCGTTTTTGCTCTTCTTTGGTTCAGATGGCTTTTTATTGATAACAGTTGGATCTGTTTAGAGGTAATTTTCTCTCTAAGTGCTCGTTCACACAACTCTGTCCACGTGTGAGCCATATTTTTGCTGACTTGGCGCAGTATGCCAGGACCCCGGACTCCTATAGTTAGCCATCATGCTAGGAGTCCCTGCCTCCCAGGTGAATACTCTTCTATAGTGAGTACAGGACAGTATATCACTATAATGCTAGGAGTCCTTCTACCACCATCAGGCCTATAAAGGCGCAATAGACAATCATAAATGACAACAAAGGAGGCCATACATGTTAGCCAAAAAATATTCACCTGACAACGGGCACCTATTCCTCCTGACTCCGTTACATACAATTGTGCGGTCAGTTGAGTATGCCTGCCTTTTCAATGGGAATAGTGAAATCCTGACATGGGACAACTTTGTCAGTGGGCTACCTCATGTGGAAACGGATGAAGCAGCCAGGTTGAAATCCAACATAAATCTCTCTTGAAATTTGTCATTGTGTAATATTCGAGACCCTCCATACACATAAAATAGTAGTTGCCCCTAAAATCAATGGGTTTGGTTGCTCATGTGTATGGTTCTCCCCTAGTCTGTAATCTTCCTTTGCATTTTTTAGCGCTATACTCTATAAGTATACATGTTGGTAAAATCTTTACCTGGGATATCACTGCCAAGCGCTGCGGTACAAATCATCTTCTATTTGGATTTACCCTATTTGTTCTATTATACATATTCTATTGACAATTCTCATTCTGTACATTTTCCTTGTATACATTATGTGTAGTTATAGAATTATTGGTGAGGAAACCGGCAAGGTCACGAGACAATGCCTCCTTTATACTGACAAGAACCTACAGAGCTCAGGCTCAAGGAGCAAACAATGATCTCTGTTGTTACTTTCCTACAGTCAGGGGTTGTCTGATTTACACAGGGTCCCATTTTTTTTTGAACCCGTTCAATTCATAGACATGGCAAAGCCAGGCACACAACCCTGAAGGTCTCCTAGGTGAGAATACCTCCATAATACAACTTGTGCTGGAACATGCTGCTATTTTTGTTTTCTGCATGCCTTTATGTAAAATCTGAGGCATACGGACATACAATATGGGGCCACAACACACTATGGGCACCAGGTTATGAGACAGATCTGTAATCTGGTCATATATATGAGCGCTAGTGCTGTGCTAATATGTGCACATATGTAGAAGGCGTCCATGTGTCCAACCTAGCTTTTGGAATTGTTCAACTAGGACTACATAGAGAACTTGGCTGTGATATCTCATGGAAAGTGAATGTGGTTGTACCACAATACAACAATCTCCACCAACACCTTTACTTTCCCTGGTTATATTGCAGACAGTCTGACACTGCAATCTTTATTGTACGGCCAAAGTCATTGTGCAGCCCTAGATTCACTAGGTCGGCTAGCCAATATGGATGCATACATAGATTTTTATTTTTTTTTTTGCTTGTTTTTGTAATGTTGGTTTAAACCTACATTTGTTTTTTCATAATTAAATTTATAATTTTTTTTTTTTAATTCATATTTCTTTTTTTCATTTTTCACACGCTATATTTTCTGGTTGGGGACATGCACGGCTTCTGACGACCTAGTCTTGTACATGTCTGGATTTGCTGACTACACTATGGCTATATAGATTTTCTATCCTCACTAGAGGCTGTATGTGTATCTGCTATATCTATTTCCTTTCCCTCCCCCCACCAACGTGTGGGGGAGGGGAGGCTCAGCCTCTTCTGCAGCTCTTCTCTCCTGCTTCTGTGCAGCTTTACAGCCAGATGGAGGAGGAGGGGAACATCCAGCTTAACCCTTTGTGTCCTGGAAAGACAATTCTAGAGAAGGGAATACATATTAACTTCTTAATGCAAGACGTATTGCAGTTGAAAGTTAGAGCAATTCTACCTTCCATGCTTTCATATCTAGTCTACCGTGTGTTCACAATTTGGCTTTTCTCTTCCACATGCTTTGATACCACGTTATATATATTATATACTGTATGTGATGTTACATCTGAGATGTCACAGTCAATCCAACGATCTCATTAACCCTATACACAGATAGGGAAGTGATAGTCACACCGTACAGAATGATCAATATGTCTGATCTCTGTCTATAACATCCCACAAAAATACTAGGAAGTGTGCACAGTGAAGAAACATCCCTGCATTCAGATAGCAAGAGGATATAGTGCAGATATCTCCAACACGTTGGAACAAAATACATTTATTGTATATATTTACAAGGTGTATTCATAAAAATTAAAAAAAAAAATTCTCTGGATAAAATGTGTCCTATAGGGTATAGCACAACCCTGGATATCACTAGTTGACTATGAAATAAGGGAGCATTCACACTACCGTCAGTGTCCGACAGGTAGTGTCCGCTGCCAATGTCCGTTCAAAGTCTTGCGCGGACATTAGTATCAGACACTAGTTGTGTCTGTGACATTTTGCATTCATTTAAATGGACGTGGGGTGCGTTCTTTTACTGTCCGTGGGTGTCTTCTGTTCCCAAAGATGTCCGACTTTTCAAGCGGACAGCAAAACCCGACATGTAGGTTTTTGCTGTCCCACTTGAAAAGTCGGACATCTTTGGGAACGGACACTTAAGGACAGGCACGGACAGTAAAAGAACGCACCCCATGTCCATTTAAATGAATGCAAAATGTCACGGACACAGCTTGTGTCTGATACTAATGTCCGCGCAAGATTTTGAACGGACATTAGCAGCGGACACTAGCTGTCAAACTTCAACAGTAGTGTGAACGCTCCCTAAGGAAGAACAATGCTCTTGTATCTGCTCTAGTGGCTCTGCTATCCCAGTTTCTCATGGTACCTCAGAGGCGTGATTTTTGAGACTAACAGTAAAAATTCCACATGGATTGTTTTTTTTTTTTTTTTTGTTTTTTTTTTATGTAGATTGTGAGCCCCACATAGAGCTCACAATGTACATTTTTCCCTATCAGTATGTCTTTTTTGGAATATGGGATGGAAATCCATGCAAACACGGGGAGAACATACAAACTCCTTGCAGATGGTTTTTTTTTTTGCCCTTGGCGGGATTTGAACACCAGGACTCCAGCGCTACAAGGCTGCAGTGCTAACCACTGAGCCACCGTGTGGCCCCCACATGGATTGTTTTTGTAATGTTTTAGCTTTTTCTTCCCTCCCCTTCTCTTATGTAATATTATGTGTCTCGCTTTGCTGTTGTAGTTGTTCTCTCTATTGATTCGCTTTATTTGCTTGTTTGTCTAGAGGAGAGAGAGAATAGCAATAACAACATGGGGAAAAAGACCAAAGACGTGTCCGATGGCTCCTCTTCCTCTGAAGAAGAAGAATATGTGGTAGAAAAAGTTCTCGACCGAAGAGTAGTAAAAGGACAAGTAGAATATCTCCTCAAATGGAAAGGTTTCTCAGAGTAAGTGACCCCCAATAGGAACTTCTTAAAAGGCATTGTCCAGAAGGTGATGAAATAAAAGCAGTCCTCACACTTACCAGTGCTCCGCTGCTCCCATTCTGACTCTGCCCCAATCCTCCGTAGGTCTCTACTTATGCTGAACTTTCACTCAATACACAAGAAATACTACTCAGTCAGTTTCTGAGATGGGTCAATGCCGTGGCCAATGACTGGCTGAGTCTTCATTTCCTGTGTGTTGAAAGGGATTCGGAAGTAGAGATAGGTGAGGGATTTGTGTAGAATTGGAGCAGGAGCAATGGGGGATAGTTGAAGGGTGTCTACCACCTATCCTAAGCTTATTCAACTGTTACACAGTGCATTACACAGATAAATAACATCCCCTTGCTATGTATGTCACTCATGTAGGTTTGGCAGAGAAACAACTTTGAAGTTTTATGCAAACGAGGCAGTTGGTGCACTGGGGGCGGGGCCTTCGGCTCACTGGAACTTTGCTGTTGCCACTCTATTATCTACAGTCTGTGCCACCCTGTGCAGTGAGAAATGATCCTCCCACTATGACATCACCCATCCTACTTGATCAGCAAGAGCAGCCCCCCGGACTGAAGGCCCGCCCCCATTGCACCAAATGTCTTGTTTGCATGAAATTTCATGAGGCCTTTCCTGCAGCTGCCTTCAGTTGCTGCTTGCTTGTGGGTCATTTTGTTTTCAGCATTGTCTTTAGGCCCTGTTCAAACGGGGCACGGGACTGCATATTTTGGTCTCAATTTTGACGCGGGAAGCCGCATCAGAATAGGACCAAAATGCACCTGCCTTGACTGTTGCGGCTTCCCGCTTTGGAGTAGACCCAAATGAATGGCCCTAGAGTAGAGGGTGCTGCCGCGAGGCAGATGCCGGGGCCTAAATCAGCCGCGGAATCAACCTTAAGAAAGGGCAGCTTGCTTCTTTTTTCCGTGAGCAGGAACAAACCACTCACGGAAAAAAGGAATCTAGCGGTCTACATAGACCTCTATTGTGAGGGGACGGGTTCTGAGGTGGATTCGGCGTCAAAATCCGCCCCCTCTTGCCCCGTGTCAACAAGCCCTCAGTAGTCTACATCTAGATACCTTAGATTGTTTCCTGTTACTTCGGTCTGCAGTCACATCACTAACACTAGTTGACCCCATTGCCCATACCATAACACTTCACCCAGCACATGATCTGGGATACTTTGGATCATAAGTCTTTTCCATACTGTTCTCTTCTGCTGGAACTTCATCTTTGTTTAACCGGTTAAGGACCGCTGGCCGTAAATTTACGGCCAGCAGTCCTGGTCTCTAAGACCAGCCGATAGTAAATTTACGGCCGGTCTTCAGAGACTCACTAGGCAGGGGGTGGGGCGGGGGGAGGGCAGGGGTTAGGTGTTACTAACACCTAACCACCCCCTCAACAACGTTCAGTCGGACTCAGTTCCGACTGAACGTTTTAACCCTTTCGATCGTGCCGTGAAACATCACGGCGCGATCGAAAGGGATCCGCCGCAAATTGAAGCTGATCGGCACCCCCCGCGGCGAGATCGGGGGGTGCCGATGTCAGTAGAAGGTAGTCTGGGGTCTGGCCAGTGACCCCAGACTACCGGAGCCCCCACATACCTGGTTGATCCTGCCGACCGATGGAGGAAGTGAGCGATGCAGCTCACTTCCTCTGTAGCTTACAGGACACGAGCAGGCTTGTGTCCTGCTCGTGTCCTGTCTGCTATTGTGCAGATTCAGTTGATGCTTTCATGAAAGCATCAACTGATTGAAGTGTCCTAAATGGACACATGAAAAAGTAAAAAAAAAAAAAAAGTTAAAAAAAAATAAAGTGTATGAAAAAAGTAATAAAGTTATAAAGCCCAAAAATCCCTTTTTCTCTATACAAAATGAATTATATAAAAAAAGTACTAAAAATTAATAAAAACAATGCATATTTGGTATCGCCGCATCCGTAACAACCTGTACAATAAAACTGAAATAATATTTAATGTATACGGTGTACAGCTGAAAAAAAAAACGGAAAAAACCCGCCAGAAGTAATGATTTTTCACCATATCACCTTACAAAATATGCTATAAAAAGTGATCAAAAAATCATATGCACCCCACAACAGTACCAATAAAAAGCGCAGGTTGTCCCGCAAAAAATAAGCCCTCAACCAACACTGTCAACCGAAAAATAAAAATGTTACGCCTCTCAGAAGATGGCGATGCAAAAATCACTGATTTATGTCCCCAAATGTGTTTTTGTTCTGCAGAATTAGTATCGCATAAAAAAATACTATAAATGAGGTATCGCCGTAACCGTACCGACCCGCAGAATAAAGGCTACATGTTACTTATACTGTACGCTGCATGGCGCAAAATTTAAAGGGTACAACTCAATGCCAGGATTGATTTTTTTTTTTTTTTTTTTTTTTTTTAAATCCAGCAAGAAAGAGTTAATAAAATGTATTCAGTATGTTGTAGGGACCCAAAAATGGTGTCATTACAAAATACATCACATCCCGCAAACAACAAGCCCTTATATGGCCACGTCACCAAAAGAATAAAGAAAATATAGCATCTACAATGTGAAGACAAAAAAAACCAAAATCGCCAAATTATTAGAATACAACTGGCGGCGGCAGGCAGGGAATGTATAAGCTGTGCGAGCGAATATCAGTGGACACCCCAGATTTACAGCTTATGAGGGAACAGACACCAGAAGTGACCCCCAAAGTGACCCCCAGAGTGACTCCCCCAATCATAGGAGCTACTGGGACATAGTAGGGAATTTGGTGTCTGCAATGTTCTCCGCACTGCTTATATATTCCCTCTTCGCCATCCGCTGTGCAGTCACGTCCGGATACTAATACTAACTACACCCCCTGATAAATTCTTTGAGGGGTGCAGTTTTCAAAATGGGGTCACTCCTTTGGGGAATCCACTTTTCTGGTACCTTACAGGCTCTACAAACATGACATGGCGTCTAGATACCAAACATCTGAATCTGTACTCCAAAAGCCTCATCGCGCTCCTTCCCTTCTGCGCCCTGCTGTGCGCCCAAACTGCAGTTTATGACACATGTATAACACATGTATGACACTGGTGTACCCGGGATAACGGACGTAATGTCATATGTGGGAATAAACTGATATTAGGGCACAGCCAGACACAGAAGGGAAGAAGGGTTATTGGGTTTTTGGAGCGCAGACGGTTTGGTTTTTGGATGCCATGACACTTTTGCAGAGCTGAAGCGCCAGTAAAGTGGAATCCCCTGATATGAGACCCTATTTTGGAAACTACACCCCTGAAGGATTTATCCAGGGGTACAGAGAGCATTTTTAGCCCCCAAGTTTTGCTATAACTTATTATCCATAAATGAATACGAAGCTGATTGTGAGAGGTGAAAATGACCATTTTTCCAGGAATACATCATTTCAGTGCGTAATATATTGTGCCTGACTTGTATCAGAGATGAACGCTCTGAAAGCTGTTGTGCCCGGGATACCCGCTTACCAGTTTTTGGAGTGTCTCTGATGACATAAGTTGGGTACAACATATCGGGCACTGAAATGGCGAATCTCTGGAAATTTTTCATTTTTAACTTCTCATTATCAGTTGCGATTTCATTTCTGGAAACTAAATAAATGCAACACTCAAGGGTTAAAAATTCTCGCTACGCCACTTGATAAATCCCATCAGTGGGCTAGTGTCCAAAATAGGGTGACATGTCTGCGGATTCCACTTTATTGACAATTCAGGGGCTTTGCAAAAGTGACGTCCAAAAACCAAACTGTGCTCCAGAAACCAAAATAGCGCTCCTTCCCTTCTGCGCCCTGCTGTGTGCCCAAACTACAGTTTATGACACATGTATGACACTGGTGTACCCGGGATAACGGACGTAATGTCATAAGTGGTTATAAACTGATATTAGGGCACAGACGGACACAGAAGGGTTATTGGGTTTATGGAGCACAGATGGTTTGGTTTTTGGATGCCATGACACTTTTGCAGAGACCCTAAACTTGCCCCTACAAAATGGGGTTTACAGTTACCTCCAGGTCTCTCCAAAAGGAACATGGCCCCCAGAAAGTCCCTCTAAATCTGTACCCCAAAAGCTAAAAAGCGCAGTGCTCCTTCCCTTCTGAGCCCTGCTGTGTGCCCAAGCAGCAGTTTACACCCACATATATATTTTTTTGCCCCTCGGGATGGCCCCTTAATAGTTTTAGGAGTGCAGGTCTCTGACAACACAAAGTGGGTGCAACGTATTGGGCACCGAAATGGCATATTTCTTTCAAAATTTCAATTTTCATTTTGGACATTCATTTTTTGGAAGCATTTTAGGCACAAAATGATAATACCCCTTGATTCATTCCATGACAGGTGTAGTTTATAAAATGGGGTCACTTTTGAGGGGTTTCCATTGTATTGGTACTTTAGGGGCTCAGCAAATGCGACATGGCACCTCAAAACTATTCCCTCCAAAATCCAAATACCTCTCTTTCCATTCTGAGCCCCACCATGTACCCATACAGCAGATTATGGCCACATATGGGGTATTGCCGTGTTCAGGAGAAATTGTGTAACAAACTGTGGGGGGCTTTTAATTCTTTAACTACTTGCAAAATTAAAAATATGGCGCTAAATGGACGATTCATTGGGAAAAAAAAGTAATTTTTCATTTTTACGTCCCAATGTTAATAAAATCTGTGAAACAGCTGTGAGGCCAAAATGCTCACCAAACCCCTAGATAAATTCTATGAGGGGTGTAGTTTCCAAAATGGGGTCACTTTTAGGGGTTTCCACTATATTGATACTTTAGGGGCTCTGCAAATGCGACATGGGACTTGAAAAATATTCCAGCAAAATCTGTCCTTCAAAATTAAAATAGCGCTCTTTCCATTCTGAGCCCCACCATGTTCCCATACAGCAGATTATGGCCACATATGGGGCATTTCTGTGTTCAGGAGAAATTGTTTAACGAACTTTATGGAGCTTTTTCCCCTTTATCCTCTTGTGAAAATGAAAAATTTGGGGCTAAATTGACAGTTTATTGGAAAAAAAAGTAATTTTTCATTTTCATGCCCCAATGTTAATAAAATCTGTGAAACAGCTGTAGGGTCAAAATGCTCACTATACCCTTTCATATGTTCTGTGGGGGGTGTAGTTTCCAAAATGGGGTCACTTTTAGGGGGTTTCCACTGTATTGGTACTCTAGGGGCTCTGCTAATGCGACATGGCACCTAAAATTATTCCAGCAAAATCTGCCATCCAAAAGCCAAATAGCGCTCCTTCCATTCTGAGCCCCGCCATGTTCCCATACAGCAGAATATGGCCACACATGGGGTATTGCCGTGTTCAGGAGAAATTTTTTAACAAACTGTGGGGGGCTTTTACTCCTTTATCCCCTTGTGAAAATTAAAACTTTGGGGATAAAGTGACATTTTAGTAATTTTTCATTTACACATCCCAATGTTAGTAAAATCTGTGGAACAACTGTAGGGTCAAAATGCTGACTATACCCCTTGATGAATGCTGTGAGGGGTGTAGATTCTAAAATGGGGTCACTTTTGGAGGGTTTCCATTGTTTTGGTACTCTAGGGGCTCTGCAAATGAGGCATGGTGCCTGAAAATTATTCCAGCAAAATCTGCTGTTCAAACACCCAGTGTCGCTCCTTCCCTTCCATGCACTGCTGTGTACCCAAAAATCAGTTTACGCCCACATGTGGGGTATTTCTGTGTACGGGAGAAATTGCATAACAAAATGTGAGATGCATTTTCTCCTTTAACCCTTTGTGAATGTGTTAATTTTAGGTCTAAATGAATGTATTAATGAAAAAAAATGAAATGTCTAAATTTCACTTCCATATTATGTTTATTCTTATGAAAAACTTAAAGGGTTAACAAACATCCCAAATGCTGTTTTGAATAATTTGAGGGGTGTAGTTTTGAAAATGGGGTGATTTATGGGGGTTTCTATTATATAGGCCTTTATAATTCCTTACAGAACTGAAGCGGTCCCTAAAAAATTGGTTTGGAGAATTTTCTTGCAAATCTAGAAAATCGCTGTTACACTTGTAAGCCTTGTAACGTCCAAAATAAATTAAAAGACAATCAAAAGATGATGTCGATATAAAGCAGAGATATGGGAGATAATATTTATTCATGTATTTGGGTGGTATGACTATCTGCCTGAAAAGCAGAGAATTTCACATTTTGAAAATTGCAATTTTTTCAAAATTTCCATCAAATTTCCTAGTTTTTTTATAAATAAATGCAAAAATATTGATTAATATTTACCACTAACATGAAGTATAATGTGTTACGAAAAAAACAATCTCAAAATCATTTGTGTAAGTTAAACCGTCTCAAAGTTATTGCCATTTAAAGTGACACATGTCAGTTTTGAAAAAAAAGGCCTGGTCTTTAACATACTTTTGGGCCTGGTCCTTAACCGGTTAATTTGGCAAAAGAATAATGTAAGTTTTGTTTGTTCCTAATAAACTCTAAAGTATACACACTGTCACGTCTTCCTCACCTGCTTCATATCCATTGTTAGGGTGTCTAAGAGAGTCTAAGTTGAGAAATTTTTCTTACTGTACCAGGTACTTTTCTGCCCGATTCCTAAAGCATAATTTGCACAAGAAGATTCTTATTAGATACGTTCATGTCTTACTGAAATATCAGTCATGTAGCACTGCAGGGTATATTCAAGTGAATGAGCCAGATGCAGTACTCTACAATGGCTGCTATTACATAGACAATATGCAGGTATTGATGCTTGGCTGAGCGATCTGTTCCATTTACGCAGCTGATCAGTAGGGGTGCTGAGAGACAGTCTCCCACCAGTCTGATATTGATGGCCTATACCAAGTTCATCAATATCTTGATCCTGGAAAACCCTGTTGAAGCTTTGTGTGCAGGAAATGTAGGCCATACAGCAGCCTATATTTTATTAATACACTTCAGAAAGCGAAGCCTCTTAGACTGTTTTATTGAATTAGCAATACAGTTACACGGCAATGATGCCACTTATTTACTTTCTAAAGCGGTGACATTTTGACTTCCCCCTTCTTGTTCTTTTCCCATTTCAGTGTAGTGCAAACAGGATACTTTACATGTAGTGTTGAGCGAATAGTATTCGATTGAATACCTCGCTCCCATAGGAATGCATGTAAGCGGCCGAACACCAAGGGGTTAACCGCATCAAATATTCACTGCGCTTAACCCCATGGTGTTTGGCCGCTTACACGCATTCCTATGGGAGCGAGGTATTCGATTGAATACTAATCGCTTATCTCTATTTACATGCATCTTCATTAAAGGGGCTCTATCATTGGAAAAAGTCATTTTTAACTAAGCACATCCTTGCATAGCCTTTAGAAAGGCTATCGCACACATAGCTTTTGTATGTAAATTGTCTCTGTAGATTTTGAATAAGTCCACTTTGAATAAGTCCGTTTTTATTAATATGCTAATTAGTAGAGATGAGCGAGTACTATTCGAAACGGCAGTTTCGAATAGCACGCACCCATAGCAATGAATGGAGCCGGCCGGCATGCAGACGGGGCCAGCGTCCTGCCGCTTAACCCCCTGCATGCCAGCTGCGTCCATTCATTCCTATGGGTGCCGTTTCGAATACTACTCGCTCATCTCTACTAATTAGCTTCTCTGTGCACCCTGGAAGTCTCTTCGTGCACTGTCTCCTGTATATACAGCACAAGCTGCTGCTGACTCCTCCTCCCTGCTCTCGCACACAGCATAGAGAGGAGAGCTGGCTGACAACTTCCGTGCATGCAAAAGCTAATTAGCATATGAATAAAAACTGACTTATTCAAAAACTGCTGGGACAATTTACATACAAAGGTACGTGTGGAATAGCATTTCTAAAGGCTATGCAAGGATGTGATTAGTTAAAAATGACAGTGATTGAGCTCCTTTACAGAGTTAGTCTGAGAGTATAAAAAGTGACACTTGGCACATTTTCTGGAATAAAGGCAATCTATGTTTCTAATCTCTTATAACTGCTTTAGGGGATTTCAGTACTAGGAAATGATGAATCAGTTCCTAGTAGGTAGAACTATTGCAGCTGGCATTAAAAATTGAGTGTATGGGTATAAACAATAGCTACCATTGAACATCATCATAGTTTTCATGGAGAGCTGAAGTTATATACCTCAAGCTATTTGTTATATAGCTTGTTTATCTGTGCATATTAAGGGCTAGTTCACACGGGGGCAAAGAGGCTGATTTTGACAGCAGATTTCGCTTCAAAATCAGCCCCTTTACGATAGTGGTCTATGTAGACTGCCAGCTTTTTTTTTTTCTGCTAGCAGAAAAAAAGAAGCGACATGACCTTTCTTCAGGCGTTTTCCGCCTGAAGAAAGCAATAGAAGTGAATGGGAGGCGAAAAACGCCTAGCTTTTTTTTCTGCAAAAAAAAGCGACCGAAACGGCGAGGCTTTTTTTTCGGCCCATTCACTTTACGGGAGGGGAAAACAGCCTGGCTTTTTTTGAAGCTGTTTTCCTCTGTGTGAATGGGCCCTAAGAATTGTATAGCCTCTATTAGACTGAGATCCCACTTTTTTTTTTTTTTTCAAATATTGATGTGGCTTTTTTAGCCAATGTTTAGTGTGGATTTAAAAGGAATGGGAAATTTAGAGAAGGAACGTGAAATATGGAGGAAGTTCTTATCCTTCTGTTAAATCCACGTCAAGCTTTGGCTCAAAAATACGTATTTTTCAGTACAGTTTTTGTGCTGAAAAAGCCCCCCTCTGCTTATACTCGAGTCAATGAGAAAAAAACTATAATAAAAAAATAAAGTAAATAAATCCCTCCTTTCCCTAAAATACATATAAAAGTAGAAAATGACTGTGAAACACAAGCACATTAGGTATCCCTGTGTCTGACAGTGCCCGGTCTACTGAATATAGGGGATCTGCAGTGCTCCTGTTCCGACGGGAAGGGGTTAATAGGAGCACTGCAGATACCCTATAGTCAGCCAGGCTGAATTACAAGTGGGGGAAAAAAACCTCAGTCCTCAAGCTCAGGGAAGGGGCAGACAGACAACCAAAACACCCCCTCCCCTTCCCCAGCACCCAGCATCTACTGCACCCAAAAACTCCAACCATTTTAATTTTTGAAATTTTCCAGTAGTTGCTGCATTTCCCCCCTAGGCTTATACTCGAGTCAATAAGTTTTCCCAGTTTTTTGTGGTAAAATTAGGGGGGTCGGCTTATACTCGAGTATATACGGTAACTGCAAAATCTGCAAGAAAAAACTTTTCCGCAACACGAGGCCTCAGCCTAAAAGTGATAAAAAAAAAAAAAAAAAAATCTGCTTTTTTACTTACTGTGCTAGTTCTGTGCTTTATCCCTCATGATGTTGCTCCCTACTCCATAGACTTCTACATAACCTGATCTCTCTGTGAATCCTCAGTGAATTGAGCAGTCTAGCAGGCAGGAGAAGAGCTGGTAACAGGAGCATTTCCATCTGATAAGATATATTACATAGTTTCTCATATTCCCCTGAAATATTCATTTGGCACATATTAAAACCACAGATTCTCTTTAATATTTATTTAATGTGAGAGTTCCCCTTTGCCCTTTGATATGCATTAATGGGAAGGGGGGGTTAGATCAAATGTTGTGTTCTTCAGAATAGATGGTCCTGTCTTGAGTTTTCATCTGTAGTAATATTCTCTACCTCTTTCTTTCTTCAGAGAACACAACACATGGGAGCCTGAAAGAAACCTGGACTGCCCAGAGCTGATCTCTGAGTTCATGAAAAAGTACAAGAAGGCCAAAGAGGCAGAACCGAAATCCAAGACAGAAACCACCAAAAGAAAAGCTGGAAGTGATGACATTCGGGCAAAAAGGAGAAGAGAGGTGAAGCCATATGTTTATACTCTGCAGCGTAATGTCAGTCTTAGGGTGCATACACACGGAGGAAAATGGCACTGAATTTGGTGTGGAATCCGCGTCAGATTCACCGCTGGAAAAAAAAGCCTCCTATTAACTTCAATGGGTTCCTTAAAAATGGATTTTTTCTCAGCGCTGACTCTGACGTGGATTCCACACCAAATTCGGCGCCATTTTCCTCCGTCTGAATGCACCCTTAAAGAGTGGCTTTCAGTAGTTTTGACCACACAGGTGCTGAGCTAAATAGGAGTCCCCGAGTCCTATGTAAACATCACTTTCAGGTTGCTGTTAGGAGCAAAACTTTCAAGCTGACACCTACTATTGCTAGAAAGGTGGTCTTGTTACTCTAAATATCTCTCCGCTCTTTGCACTAAGATGCCTCACAATCCCGTTTTTCTGTGCAGAGTATTTCAGGATGTGGAAATACACTGTTGTATTTGTGGAGAGCTCCTGTTTTCAGGGGGCACAATGCAAAGGAACAAGCGAAGCTCTGTATGTTGAGTAGTAGACGGGAAAGGTTCTACAAGCTCCTTTTTCTTTACTAATGATAGGTCATCAGTATTAAATTCCTGTAATAGCCCTTTAACGCACCAGCTTACAAATATACTTATTAGAAATAAATAGAATTATTAAGTATCTACACATTAGAACTTAATAGCAGTGCAGAGCGGGAGGCCTGGGGAGATCCTCTCATCTGTGAGACCTACCCCTGTCAGATATGTATGGCATATCCTCTGGAAATGACATAAATGTTTAGCTTGGGAATACCCCTATCAAGTGAAGAAAGTGAATGGTTGTGTGTTCAGTTCTAGCTGAGGAGTAGGGTTGAGTGATCGGGATCGGAAAAGATTGGATTCCGATCGGTGATTGAGTAAATTTCACGATCGGAATTCCGACCCGATCTTTTCCAGCGGGATCGAGATCAGAGATTCTTTCAAGATCGGCTCAACCCTCAAGTGACTTTTCCCATAGAGAAGCATTGACTAGGGTTGAGGATCGGGATCGGAAAAGATCGGATCCTGATCGGCAATCGGGCAAATTTCACAATCGGGATCGGCCGGAAAATAATCGGATTATGAAATCGATCCTGATATCTCAAGATCGGCTCAATCCTACTGAGGAGCTGTCTTATGATGCAGTCTTTGTTTGACCGGATCCTGGTCTGTAGGATTTTTTTTTTATTTTTATAGATTTTCTATTTTCTACTCTTTTGTAGAGCAACGATATCGCACGAGGATTTGAAAGAGGACTTGAGCCTGAAAAGATTATTGGGGCCACAGATTCCTGTGGTGAGCTGATGTTTTTAATGAAATGGTAAGTATATGCCGTCTGATCTATCCATCCACTGATTTGTATATAGTAAATAGAATCGGTTACATCGCCTATTCTCATCGATTTTAGGGCATGTTGTGGTTTCAGAATAGGGGGATGCTAGAGCATGGGAATTGTGCTGTTCTATGTTAGATAACATGAATGGATGTTTGTTAAACTACCCATTACAACTATAAGGTTAATGAATATAATGTAAATGAATGTATACAGCATTGTGCAAAATGTTAGGTAGGTGTGGAACAAAGACTACAAAGTGTTAATAGTTTATTAAAACAAAATGCAAAGTGAACAAATGAACCAAATCTAAATTAAATCAATATTTAGTGTGAACACTAGAGATGAGCAAGTACTATTCGAAACGGCCGAAAAGTAGCACGCAGACTTTTGCCGGCGGCCGGCCATTTAACCCCCTGCGTGCCGGCTGCGTCCATTCATTCCTATGGGTGGGTGCTATTAGAAACGGAAGTTTCGAATAGTACTCGCTCATCTCTAACGAACACCTTAATCCTTCTAACACTTCATGTAATCCCAGACAGACTGGACGATGAGATCAGGGTTCCGCGGAGGATATTTCCTCACGTCCAGGACTTCCACTTCCAAATAATGTGACTCCAAATAATGATGGGATTTAGATTAATCTCTTGTTCATTCACTCGTTTATTTTTGACAATTAACACAATTATTAAAACTTCTATATTTGAAAGCATTATTACTTATATATGCAGTATATAGTCGTATATCTAGTGCGTTTTGTGGTTAATGGGGGTGTCCAGATATTTGTAATTTATGACCTATCTTCATGAAAAGTCAGCCTGTGGCACAGATCAGCTGCATGGTGCTGCCCAAACTACACAGCAAATGGGCCAGTAGCAGTTGTTTTTGCTCCTTTGTATAGTGTCTACACATAGGTACTCACATCTGCTTCAATGGGAGTTCAGCTACAGTATGCCACCCAGCTACTATACTGGGCACAGAGCCAACCGCTTCTCATCCCGCGTTGTGTATAGTACAGGCATTGGAAGTGGCCCCGTACTAAGGATAGGTCATAATTTTCAATTCCTGGGCACCCATTTTTAAAGGGGTTTTGTCCCAGCTCAAGGATCCTATCTATACTGCTAGCTTGTGTGGATTTAAGACTTCTCCTAAATACATTGCTTCAGCAAAACTGCTTTGTTTGGCTGCTATCTAAGATTATTCACTTCATTGTTTACACTGCGTTTCCATAACCACTGACCTGAGGATGGTCTTATCTCTCCTCCCAGGACAAGTGACATAGCTCCCTGCTCTCAGGAGGGAGGGGGAGCTGAGTGCTCAGAGCAGCTTGTATTTCTGAGCTCTTTATCTCCAGCTCTTCCAGTTATCAATCTGCTAATTGAATTTTGCTGATAAAGGTTGAGACAGGGAGTCTTGTTTTAAGTCTGTCTTTAGATACAGAGGTAACAGAGTTTATTGCAAGCTGACTTGTGGTCCTGTAGCATGTAAGTTTGGTATTCTCATCACCTATCAAATCCAGCTCTGGTATATCAGCTTCATATTGTGCAATTGTGCATCTTCCAGTGATACTGTGCTAATTTATTTACAACCATCCCTCGTTACTGACTGCAAACATGTACTGCTATGAAGAGAGATAGCAGAGCAAGTGAAACCCCGCCCACCAATTCACTGAGAAAACCAGGAAGTGAACAGAGCACACAGCCTGCAAGGTGGTGAACAGGCGAGTTGGGAATACTCTAACTACTGCATAGTTATAACCTGCCTGTTTTGCATTGCAGGAAGGATTCTGATGAAGCAGACCTTGTACTAGCAAAAGAAGCCAATGTGAAGTGTCCACAAATAGTTATTGCTTTTTACGAGGAGAGACTGACTTGGCACGCATACCCGGAAGACACAGAAAACAAAGAAAAAGAAGCTGTGAAAAGCTAAAATGCCATTTATGTGTATGTGTGTGTCTAATATACCTCCCCTCATGTAAACACACACACATTCTCCCCACACTCCTCATCCGCCCTGGTCCAAGTGTTATCAAAAGAGGGAGGGAATTTTGCCTTTCATAGATTATTTTTGATGTACACTTAACCCCTGTACCCCGAAACACTCCACAAGTGGCACCTGCACAAGACCTGGCTGCCACACGTTACAAGAGGGGGCAGCCATATTGACCACTCATGGAGGAAAGCACTGTATACTTTGCTTGCTAAGTGCTGCTAAACTTTCTCTACCAGTTAAATTATTGAGAGGAAGGAAGAGCTGCAGTGGTGGGTAAAGGGTTACATCAGTAAAGGGTTACAGTGTCTGGTAAGTACAGCCCGGGGTAACTTGTGAAAGGACCTCCCTCAATTCCCAGTGACCAAGCATATACTGTACTAGGAAGGGAACGTTGCTGCTTTCTCCTGTTCTTGGACGCTTGTACTTTGAGGGAGAAGACTTTGTGTTTTAATGGTTTTATTTTTTATCTATCTGTATCTACCTTGATCTGGGTCTCTCTGCGTATTACTTGTTTTTGTATCTGAAGATATTTGCTAAAGACAACAAGGAACTTCTCAAGTGACAAGTGTCTGAACTCGGGAGTATTTATATAGTCATATCCAAAGTGTCAATGGAAAAAAAAAAAAAGCACTTTGACAAAGACACTGTGTGAGTGCGTATGTGTGTGGGGGTCCCACCACCTGCACTTTAAAGAAGACCTCATCAGTCATTTGTACGGGGTGTTATGAGACTGTGCGGCTTTTGTATGTGGTGTTCATTCATTGTGCCATATTCAGTAACCGAATGTCACGTGTGAGGCAGAAATCCTGCCATACAGTATTGATCCCAAGTCCAATGCTGAAGTGATGCTTGTTAGCGTTTTATATATATATACCAATATATACTATTTCCATCTGTAATAAATTGAAACCACTTTGAGGGTTTTGATACAAATTTTCTTAAAGGGGAAAATACAAATGACACATTTTACTTGTCAGTAACAAAATGGATTTATGTATAGTACAGTAAAAAAAAAAGTTTTCTTTTAATACTAGTTTGATCTGTTTTTATGTTAAAGGGTCTCAAAAGTGTTGCTGGTTGTATTTCAGTTTCTCTGGGTGTAAATTCTTTAAAATAATTTTTAATTGTAGATATTACTTCTATATGTGTTTTGGGTTTCTTTATATATAAAAATCCAGGGCAGCACGGTGTCTCAGTGGTTAGCACTGCAGCCTTGCAGCACTGGAGTTCTGGGTTTGAATCCTACCAAGGACAAGATCTGCAAGGAGTTTGTATGTTCTGCCTGTGTTTGTGTGGATTTCTTCCCATACTCCAAAGACATACTAATAGGGGAAAAAAGTAGATTGTGAGCCCTATATGGGGCTCAACCTACATGAAAAAAAAAATAAAAAATCTATGGCCGATAACCCCATCCACCAACTATTAGGTTTAAATAACTATTTGCTGCAGGAAAAAAATACCTATTTGCATATGATCATGGAAACTAATTGATGGGATTTTTGCAGTAAAATCCTCTTTAGTATTTAGTTTTATGGTCTAGTAATTGATCATACATAATATAATCCCTCTATTTATAGGAGTTATCAGGATCCGAATATTGATGGCCTCTCATTAGTATGTAGTTCTTTGTACCCCTGCATTTATCTTGTTTGAGACCAAGGCCATATGCTGCTGAATTTTTATAGGGGAGCATGTTCTCAGGCAATCTGCCATATAAGGGTCCATTCACACAGAGGAAAATGGCGCTTTATTTGGCACTGAAAAAAAAAAGCCTCCTATTGACTTCAATGGGCGCCGCTAGCTTTTTTTTCCCCGCTAGCAGAACCCATTGAAATCAATAGAAGGCTTTTTTTTTTTTTTCAGCGTGGAAAATTCCGCTAGTGGGGGAAAAAAAAAGCAAAATCCATTGAAATCAATGGGAGGCTTTTTTAGTTTTTTTTTTTTCAGCGCTGAAATTCCTCACCATTTTCCTCTGTGTGAATGCACCCTAAAAAATTCACTCACAATCTGATGTTTTTGTTGTAGTGCCAGACAATATACTGTGGGTTAAATCTCATCTGTTCAAAACTAGGGCTACATGGCGACGTGTCACACGACAAAAACGGCACGTGTATGAACCATTAGAGGATGCGACAGTTGCAGACGATCCAGAACGTGTTGGTTTTTGTTCACAAGGATGTGAATTTTTATTTTTTTTCTTTAAATCAAAAGCTTCAATGGAGGTTGACTGAAACTCGAATGTGACCTGTCTGTGATCGGATACTGACCTTTTAGTTTCCGTTCCCACGGAGTGACGCGCCGCTCATTCTGACACGTAAACACATGTCAGAGTGAGCACTGTAAAAAAATCCCATTGACTTCAATGGG
The DNA here is from genome assembly GCF_031893055.1 of Leptodactylus fuscus. Lineage (NCBI taxonomy): Eukaryota > Metazoa > Chordata > Amphibia > Anura > Leptodactylidae > Leptodactylus > Leptodactylus fuscus. Next base: position 232,714,632 of record NC_134266.1, on the reverse strand, counting down.
TGCCGTCTTGCGCACACTACACATTGAAATCAATAGGTTAAAAAGCATCCCATTGATTTCAATATGTAGCGCACGTAAGACGGCACCCATTGAAGTCAATGGGATTCTGTTTTACAGCGCTCACTCTGCCACGTGTTTATGTGTCAGAATGAGCGGAGCGTTATTCCGTGGCAACGGAGCCTAACAGTCAGATTTCAACTGCACAACAGTAAGTGGGTGTTCTAGACTCAATCTCACCCACTTTGTAGCTGTGTTCTTTAGGAGAAGCAATCACTGGCCTAAGGCTCCACCACTGACTGTACCGCCCCAGGAGGCTCTGAAGCTTTGTTCTGTTCCAAATATTCTAGAACATATCCTATCCAGGTTTAGAACCACCTATTGAAATCATTGTGACAGCCCTTCATACAGATCAACCGCAATTAACCATAAACGATTACCCGATGATACTCCAATCAAATCAATTGTGCATATCTATGTACTGCACATAGAACAGTCCACACTGGAGAAGAAAGGTATGGTCACAATCTGTATGTTTAAGTGCCAAAATGGGGGGAACTGTATATGGGACAATGTCTGTAAAGTGCTGTGGAATATGGTGGTGCTACACAAATAAATTAAATAGCTGTATATTCCCAGTGCACCCTGAGCTCTACTGTTGTATCCCCAGCAAAATGGCACCCACAAGCAGTACTAGATTCTATTCCTTATTCATACCCCAGTCCTTCCTATCCATTCTAACGTGTTTCTTCTTTTAGTTACCTGTACTTCTCACCGGATATTCAAGGAACAAGGATGCATACTCTAGGTCAGAGGTCAACAACCCCTGGTACCTGTGCTAACGTCGGCACCTCAGTGATCTCTCTAAATGTCTAAAATGCTACTTATCCATGTAACCCCTCTCTCGAGGACCATGTAAACCCAGTCGGAGGGGAGGAAGCAGTAAGGTGGAAAGCATGAGGCATGGCATCCCAGTGTCCGGGCTATGAGTTTGCTTAAAGGGGCTCTATCATTGGGAAAAAAATCATTTTTAACTAAACACATCCTTGCATAGTCTTTAGAAAGGCTATTCCACACCTACCTTTAGTATGTAAATCGCCTCAGTGGTTTTTGAATGAGCCTGTTTTTATTCATATGCTAATTATCCTGTTGGTGCACCCTGGAATTCTCATTGTGCACCCTCTGCTATTCTTTCCTATGTATGTGTACAGCACAGGCTGCTGCTACTGATGACTTCCTGTTTGTACACACAGGAGAGAATAGCAGAGAGGAGGCTGCTGGGAACTTCCTGTGCTGGCTGGAAGCTCATTAGCATATGAATAAAACGGGCTCATTCAAAAACCACTGAGGCAATTTACTTACAAAAGGTAGATGTGGAAGAGCATTTCTAAAGGCTATGCATGTACAGTATTTTCCCAATGCTAGAGCCCCTTTAATCTGAAGGCAGTATATGCCTCTGCAGTAAAAGTAGTGTCTATGTCAGCTGAACTATCTAAAGTAGGCGTTTATTCATTTCAACAAGACTGGACAGATTTGTATGGGGTTATGTAACAAAAACCACACAGGCTATGTGAGGGACATCCTCTGCCCCCACAAATCTGGCTTATCTCATATCACTGAGTACTGTGTTCAGCTGAAAGTTGTATCCACCAGAGAAAAAAAAACATATTTGTACAAAAAGGAAAAAAAAAAGACCTGGACAAAGATCACATTGAAATAGAAGTATCATAAACCAGGTATTGGTTACAATTATGGTGTAAAAATCAGGGCAGGATACAAAAAAGGTTGGTTCATCTCTGCTCTAGATACTGAGTTTTGTCTCGTATGAATAGGGAATAGAATCGGGTACTGTCCTTGTAAGCACGAGTCATTTTGCTGGGGATACTACTTGGGGTCCATCTTGGCACTTGCCTATAGTAACTGTGACTACTTACCCTTATAATCTCAGGAACCACAGGTAAGACCGTTCCTTTCTCTTCTGGTGTCCACAGTTATATCTGCAGTACATTGTAAACCACAGTTGTTTTGGTTGGACTATTACCTACAGTTTATATTCAATCACCATTGATCTGTATGATTAGATTGAATATTGGAGTCTGATCATCTTATGCTTATGTTTTTTAGGTTTTTGTTGACTTTTTTACTTTAAAGTTAAAGCAGACCTTTCACCATCTCCAACAATCCAAGTTTTTATTATCTGCTAATAGGTGCTCCTTCACTGATTCCAGTGGAATTTCCTCTCTAGCCCCCACCATTTCCAAGCAACAAGTGCAGGTAGTTTTGGTGCCTGATGTGCTTTGCAAGCTCTGTAATGTCAGAAGGGCAGGGTCAGGCAGAGGTGTGATTCAGAGGCAGCCAGTGTCAGAGTTCAGAATCACACCCCTTGTCTGCTTCTGCCTGACACCGCCATCTTGACAGTACATAGTGTAAATAGCATATCAGGCACTGCAAGTAACAGCATTGGTTGCTTGTGTGTTTTGAGACAAAGCCAAGACTGGATTAAGGAGTAGGCGAGAAGGATTATTGTATCCTTTATATTTCCCCATTCCGTTTCAAGTTGCTTTTGTCTTTGCCTTGAAGAGAAGAAAAATAGATAAGCACAGCAAAATGTGCAACAAAACCTAGCTTTTCCACAATGTGTGGCCAAATTCACTGTTTTACATGAATAGGATGAATCTGCAGGACCCTTTACTGCTGCCCCTTCAAACAGCTGATCATTGGGTGTTCTGAGTGTTTGCCCCTTAGGGTAAGTTCATACAGGGTTTTTTGGTCAGGATTTTGAGGCCGTATCCGCCTCAAAATCCTGACCAAAAAGACATCTCCCATTGAAATCAATGGGAGCCGGTCAGTTCTTTTTTCCGGGAGCCGTTTTGTTCCGGCTCCGGGACAAATAAGCGACATGCTCATTCTTTCAGGCGGATTCGCCTGAAGACACTCCCTCCCAATTAGGCCCATTCATTGGGCCTAATCCGGAGTGAAGTGCGCAACTGGATGCCGGTGCGCATCCAGTCGCAGTTACCCGTATTTTGGACTGGAGCCTGAGGCGGCCTCCACCTCAGCTTCCAATAAAAAAAAAACAAAAAAAACCCTGCGACCTTACCCCCCCCCCCCCCCCCAATGATCTCATTGATAGCCTATCTTAACAATAGATCATTAATGTTCTGATCTCAGTGCGCTTTAATCTGTACCGTCCTCAACATTGAAACTGCAACACCAAGAAGGGAAAGTCTTGGAATTATGGAAATCACAGAATTGATAGATATAGAAAGGGGTTGTCTACAGTAAATTAACTTTTTAAATTAGGCCAGGGGGAGGTGAAAAAACAGCAAAAATATATACTCACCTGTCCTCGGTGCCTTCTGGTGCAGTTCTGCTACTCTCATGGTATTTTTTTTTTTTTTTCTTTTTTTTTTTTTTCCACCTCCTAGGGCCTAATAAAAAAAAAAAAAAAAAAAAATTAAAATCCTGAAAACCCCTTAAATATGCAATTGAATTAGAAAAAAAAAAAAAAAAATCGAAAAAAACCCCATTCAAAATATCTTGATTTTTTTTTTTAGCATCAAAAAATGAATGTGACACACAGGACGATGCGGAGTTACAAGCCTGTAATGGTTATCTGAGGAAGGTTATGCCAGGCTAAATGCACTTGGGCACAAAATCATCATGATTAGAAGCTGGCAGATCTCTGCAATTGCCAACCAATGATGTCCCAGAAGTGCTTGATGGGAAATAAGCCTGGAGATACTGCAGACAATGTTAACACATTTGAGCCAAGCAGGTTACTCACAATAGCACGAGCAACATGTAGCCCACATTGTTCCGTGGGAAACATTACTTCTATAACGCTGGAGAAAAGATCATAACCAGGTCAACATAATGCTGAGCTGTCAGTGTACCTGAAATAAAGACTAGAGGAGCTCGGCTCCTGTACATTCTGCCACCACCCGCACCATATTCCCAGGTGTGAGACATTTCCTTGTGAAGGCCTCTAAATAGTGGTGCCCACGTCCTCTAGACAAACCTCTGGCTATCATTACATTTAAGGCAAAAGCGGGAGTCACTGCTGAAGAGGATAGACCTCCATCGCAGTCTTGCTGTGTGCCATGATAGCTGTTGATAGATGTGGCATCAGATTAGTAGAACACTTGCAGCTGGATGTTTGGCTCACAGTCCAGCGTCTTGCAACACCTTATGATGGTTTGTATCCATACTGTTTGCCACTCGCACGGTAGACACAGGAACAATCAGGTCTTTGGAGATGCACTTGTAGCCTTGAGATTGCTCATGCTTCCTCACAATTTTGCTTCTCAAGTCCTCAGACAGTTCTTTGGTCTTCTTTCTTTTCTCCATGCTCAATGTGGTACACACAAGGACACAGGACAGAGGTTGAGTCAACTTTAATCCATTTCAACTGGTTGCACGTGTGATTTAGTTATTGCCACCACCTGTTAGGTGCCTCAGGTAAGTAACAGGTGCTGTTAATTACACAAATTAGAGAAGCATCACATGATTTTTCAAACAGTGCCAATACTTTTGTCTACCCTCTTTTTTATGTTTGGTGTGGAATTATATCCAATTTGGCTTTTTGACAATTCTTTTTGTAGTTTTCCATTGAAGACAAATTAAATGAAGATAATAACACCAAAGAATTTGTGATTGCAATCATTTTCTGGACGAAAATGAGTATTATCTGACAGAATTGCAGGGGTGTCAATACTTTTGGCCAACACTGTATATCGACAGATAGGGTGACTGTAGGAGCATTATACTGTGTGGGGTCTTCTCCTTCTTTACCAATCATATTTATTGTACTTTTTTTTACCATCCCATGTAATGTATTAAACGTTTGCTGCATGTGTACAACGTTCTATAGTAAATTATACCAATATACAATATTGTCAGTCAGCAGTAAACCATTTTTTAACATTTGCTAATTCTATTAGATAAAGTTGAAGTACATATTTTCAGCGATACAGCCTAGAAATACACCATTGTTATGTTTAATTATTTTTTGTTAGGAAATTTCCTGATAAAAAATATCAAACAACATTTAAGGCATTGACTAGTAATTCAGGAATAAAAAAAAAACAAAAAACATTAAGATAAAGAACAGAAGACCTGAGCATAAGGAAAAACAATAACAACGATATTAAGAAAAATAATAAGAAAAAAATACTTATGTCCTGGACACTACATGTCAGAGTAAATAAGAGTATAGGAGCACCTAAGCTCAGGAATATAACACTGACTGTGACAGGACAGTGGCGGCGCATGTTCACAGCAACACACTCACTGAGAAGGCCGCTGGCGGAGCCAGGAGAGGAGCCAAGGAAGTGGGGGAACTGACCCGAGCAAGCTCCATGATAGGGGAACCAGAGACAAGCATGGGGAGGAGGAGACAACCAAAACAAAACCACAAAGAGGAGGAACAGCAGGGAAGAAGGGCAAAAACGACTAGGCTAAAAACGGAGGGGAAGAAAGCCAAAAGGAGACCAGAGACAAAGTTAAAAGGTAATCAGGAAAAGACCTCAGAGTATAATATTAGTTCTTGGGTCGTGTACCCTCAAAATTTCGGGTTCTGCTGAACCTGACATGTTTGCAATAGCTGTAACAAAGACCATAGAGACCACTGTGGAACATTATAATGTGTGGAGGGGCCACTATATGACATTATACTGTGTGGAGGGGCCACTATGGGACATTATATTGTGTGGAGGGGCCGCTATGGGACATTATATTGTGTGGAGGGGCCGCTATGAGATATTGTACTGTGTGGAGGGGCCACTATAGGACATTATACTGTGTGAAGGAGGGACTATGGGACATTATACTGTGTGGAGGGGTCACTATGGGGCATTATACTGTGTGGAGGGGCCACTATGGGACATTATATTGTGTGGAGGGGCCGCTATGAGATATTGTACTGTGTGGAGGGGCCACTATAGGACATTATACTGTGTGAAGGAGGGACTATGGGACATAATACTGTGTGGAGGGGTCACTATGGGGCATTATACTGTGTGGAGGGGTCACTATGGGGCATTATACTGTGTGCAGAGACCACTATGGGACATTATACTGTGTGGAGGGGTCACTATGGGGCATTATACTGTGTGGATGGGTCACTATGGGGCATTATACTGTGTGCAGAGACCACTATGGGACATTATACTGTGTGGAGGGGTCACTATGGGGCATTATACTGTGTGGAGGGGTCACTATGGGGCATTATACTGTGTGGAGGGGCCACTATAAGACATTATAATGTGTGGAGGGGCCACTATAAGACATTATACTGTGTGAAGGAGGGACTATGGGACATTATACTGTGTGGAGGGGTCACTATGAGACATTATACTGTGTGAAGGAGGGACTATGGGACATTATACTGGGTGGATGGGCCGCTATGGGACATTATACTGTTTTAAGGGGCGGCTATGGAACATTACACTGTGTGTAGGGCCTGCAATGGGATATTATACTCTGTGGAAGCCACTTTGGTACATTATAGTGTGTGTAATAGGACATTATACCATGTGGGGGCCAGGAAAGGGGGCCCTATGTTGTGAGGTTGCCCCGAATCAAAACTTTGCTATGGGGCCCAGTTTTTGCTGGTTAAGTCTCTACATCTGTAGCAGCAGGTTGGCTCAAAGCTACCACTGACTTATCTCTTTTCTAAGTGTTTTGATCACACTTGTAGAATTATTTTCAGATAAGACTGTTGTTTCTTCTCTTTTTGGATGATATCACGGTAAATTCCACTAATATATTGCAACCATTTTACAAATGTTAGCAAATTTGGATCAGGAATACCAATTATAGAGTATATATTAAACAGGGGTACCCTCAAATTGGTTTGGCCCCTCTCCCGTTCTATCTCGGATACAGGGGAAGTTGGTGTTCTTATTTGCCTGATGCACACAATAGGTCTTTTTATTGTATGGGGCCGATGCTGGCTCTATTTGTTAACGTATAAGTTACATTTTATCTTGTTATTTTGAGGGTACCCCTGTTTAATATATACATTTTACAAATGTTAGACTGAAAATCAAATAATCTGCTAAAATTAATAATCTACCTTGTTAGATCTTTGGTCCAATCACTGATTTTATTGGTATACCAAAGCATAAATGAATAACTGAATGGTCAACCAGACGTCTCATGATTTTTACCTAGTTTCTATAGTGATCACCAGTGTCCCATTTATGGAGCTAAAGATCCCATATCTTTGGTTGTTGGTTCACTTTTTATTTATATAGTCTTATATTATATCCCATGCTTGTGGGATTGGGATGTCAAGATCTTCACTAATCCAACATGAAAGTCTAGCTTCTATCCCAGCCGGCACTGGGGTGGATACTAGAAGCTGGCACACAATGTTTTGGGGGGTAGCTCTTCTCCCTTAAAAATGGCCATACATAGATATACATAAGATGAGTATGACAGGACTGACCAACCATCTAATATGTATGAGGCCTCCCAACTCTCCCCAATGGCAGATGCCAGGGGCGATAAGGATTGGGCTGTTGGATTTAAGATGCCCAATTCTTATTTTCGGCCATTGCTCCCATTAGTTTATTTCTATGGTCAATAAATATAATCCGCAGATTTGGATCTGTATAAATCTAAGTTTATTAATAAATTTTGGCTGATATTTTTGCTATTTCACTATATTTGCATATAGCTCTTGTTACTGTGACTAGAACAAAGCCGCACACGTGTTTAAGAGATCTTTATCGCCACCTAGTGTTCAAGCATTGGCTTGCATGCTCTAACTAGACCAGAGGGCCCTAACACCTGCGTGCATGCAAACCATGCTAAAATATAAGAAGTGGTGTAGAACAATACTAAATATTACAAGGAGAAAAGTCTCTGGAATACTAAGGTCAAGCTCAGGATTTTGAAAGTGATTGAAAGGAATATCTAGTATTTCTAGTGTGCTATTTATTATCTGTGTTGGTCTAGGACGGCTTAGTAATCAACACTTAAGGCAGGCCATCCGCGTTGCGAAAACGCAGTGTTTTATATTACCTGCAAAGTGGATAAAATTCTGCACAATCCCATTCACACATTGCAGAAAAAAATCTGCACCAGAAATGCTGTGATATCAAAAACGCCTTCATTCTTGTACATTGCAGCTTGTCTACTAGACCTACGGAAATGCCGGTGTTTACTGTATAGATATAATGGGGCAGAAAGTCCACAGAGGAAAACTCCGCAGGGACTTTCTGTGAAAAATACTGCAGAAAAAAAGGGATGCATTTCCATCGCGCTTTGTTCTGCAGCGTTCCTGGGCTGCAGCTTGCTACGTGGGGCCTTAACCTTAAGAGGACTTATTAATTGTAACTAGAGATGAGCGAGTACTGTTCGGATCAGCCGATCCGAACAGCACGCTCGCATAGAAATGAATGGACGTAGCCGGCACGCAGAGGGTTAAGCGGCCGGCTACGTCCAAGCGGAAGTACCAGGTGCATCCATTCATTTCTATGCGAGCGTGCTGTTCGGATCGGCTGATCCGAATAGTACTCGCTCATCTCTAATTGTGACCTACTCTTCGGAAACTCACTAAGGGCTAGTTCACACGGGGCACAGGACTGCGTATTTTGGTCCTGATTTTGATGTGGGAAGCCGTGTCAGAATAGGACCAAAATGCGTCTGCGGCTTCCCGCTCCGGAGTAGGCCCAAATCAATGGGCCTAGTCCGCAGGCTGCTGTCGTGAGGCGGACGCTGGGGCTGAATCAGCTGCGGAATCCGCCTGAAGAAAGGGCAGCTCGCTTCTTTTTTCCGTGAGCCGGAACAAACTACTCACGGAAAAAAGGAAGCTAGCGGTCTACATAGAGCTCTATTGTGAGGGGGCAGATTCTGAGATGGATTCAGCATCAAAATCAGCCCCCTCTTGCCCCATGTGAATGAACCCTAAGACTAAGTTCACATCAGGCTCTCCGTTTTCCAGTGGACACAAACGGCGGACGTCATGCGCAGATATGAATCTAGCCTAAGCGGAAAAGTTGAAGAATCTTGTGGCATCTGTTGGATCTATATAAGATCCTTAGGCCCGGTTCACATCTGCGTTCGGGCTATTCCGTTCCCCTATCCGCATGATATATGTGGAGAGAAAAGTGCTGCTTGTATTTTTCATGCAGAAACTGAGCGGAAACAACATGGACCCCATTTTAGTCTATAGGGTCCGTGGGTTTCCTTAGGTAACCACTTTTTTATGCGGTTCTGAGGAAACCTGAACGCAAATGTGAACTGGACCTTAGTTTATTAAGTTGCTGCTGGACACAGGATAACAGGTAAAACAACAGAGTCTATGGATATTTCACATTACAATGTGCTTTCTGCTACTTCCAATAGCTGGGATCCCATATGTAACTCCCAAGCCGCTGGTTGATGATAGACTCTGATGATACCCCGTGGCCCATACTAGCCCTCCCAGAATAGGTCACTGCTGTAGGAAACAGAGTAGCTCACATAGATGTGTCTGGTGAAAGAATACAGAAAAACTTTGCCTAATAAGTTATGTCCAAACTGTTAAGAAAAAGAACTTTCTGCAGTTTATATGGTCTACTTAATAAATATTGCATTTTCGGTTTAAAATTTTTAGCAAAATGCTGCAGGTATAACACGGACCCAGGAGCAATAGTGTAATAAGTGTTCCCTAATCGTGAAATATTCAGGAACATAAAAAAGACAGGTTGTCAGCGACCTTACGCTGCACTTCTAAAAGAGCGCCACCGCTTCCATGACTTGTGTCATAGCACCACCAAGTGGCCAAAAGGCTCATGTCATTATGCACAATAACCACAGATAAAGTATCCTATGCAAGGGATTTTTTTTTTTTAAGTTTTCTAGTAAGATTTATTTTTTAATAAAACACTTTCTAGAACACTTTGTCGTAGTCATCTACATTAGACTTCATAGTCTTTTACACTGTAATAGTTTCCTAACAAAGCGCAAGAAACCGGAAGTGTCATGTCACTGACATATCATCATTTTTGTGGAGTCCTCTATTGGAGATTGAAATGATGATATACAGATAGACCGATCCGTCCAATATTCCATAAATGCCGGGTAATTGGAAGGCCATAAAGCACTGAAATGTCAATATTAGCCTGGGGCCATCATTATCCATGCCTACACTGTAAGAGCCTATTCAGACAATGGAGTTCATCAGCGCCATGATTCGTGAAAAAATTCAGCATGCTCTATTTTTTCACAGTCTGCACTATTGGGATTATTCGCACTGACCTTTATCTTTGAGGTGAATGGGTCTGTGAAAAAAAACGGATATCACATGGATCCTGCAGTCGCCGGAGTATAACGTCACTACAGTGCAATGAACGTCGCCATCTTGTATACAAGTTATAGGGTGATGTTTCTGATCTCATCCAGTATATGGGATGGTACGCAATATGTTTTGTATCTAGCACTGGGTGAGATTGTAAAGTCATTAAGCATAGAATCCAGTATACAGCATTATGGTATAGTAATCTATATAGAATAATAGACATAATCTTACAAAACTATGTAAATATTTCCTGCACTTTTCATGTCTGAATACCAGATCTTGTATAAAGACAGTCAAATGGATTTTCCAGTTTCCATAATTATTTTGCAATATTGAATAAAGAATTTTTTTTTATTTGCACATTTAGAGAAATTATTTGTAGTTTAATAGAAATGAGAAATGACAGATTTGTTATTGCTTCTCTGATTCTTCTTATAGATTGAGGTTTTTGAATATTTTTGTAAAATTCAGTCCTTAGGTTTCTCTAAATGTACAATAACCAGCAATACATAAAATAATCAAACAGTACTAACTAGAGGATAGAGGGGAAAACACATAGATATACAAATAATAAGACTCAAAATTACCCCAATCTAATCCCTTCAAGATTACAATATTATATTATATATATTTTTCCAACTCTATCAGATATATATATATATATATATATATATATATATATATCTCGAGAATAGTCTCTGTGTTTTTGATTTTAAGCATTTAGAATTTCAAAAAAATCTATATCCTTTTGATGTAGCTGTGTTTTTTTATTATCTTCCATATTTTAATTAATTGTTTTATTATTATTATTATGATTATTATTATTATTATTATTATTATTATTATTATTATTATTTATAATATTATTTTCATACTCACCACTTTGAATCTTTTCTTTACAAGGTCCTTTACCCATCTACTAAAACACTAAGTAATGACAATGTAATTATATCCCACCATACAATTTCATGAACCGCAATATATATATATATATATATATATATATATATATATACACTTTCAATTGATTAGGAATTCATTTCTTATGCAAGTTTTAAAATAAAAAAAACATCTATACTTTTTCTACTATCCAGCATGTAATTTTATACTGCTCAGAGAATGGAGGAAATTGTATCAGGTCCTTCTATCTCCTGTTTTATTGTTTTTCTTATGTTTGTAGAACAATATTAATTGTAGGTTGTTTTATACTGTTTATTAATATTTTGTATATATTTACACCCCATCAATAGATTATGTTGGCACCTTTTATATTAAAGAGAACACATTTTTGTTATTATTTGTATTAATTTAACAATTATTATAATCATTATTTCTTATAATTCATTTCCAGAATACTGTGGTGAAATATAAGGCAGAATATGTGTTAGTAATTGGTAGCTTATTGCTACAGATACTGTAATGTTATGTTTTGAAGTAGTTATAAAGATATTGTCTATCTATCTATCTATCTATCTATCTCCTATCTATCTATCTATCTATCTATCTATCTATCTATCTATCTATCTATCTATCTATCTCCTATCTATCTATTTATTATCTATCTATCTATCTATCTATCTATCTATCTATCTATCTATCTATCTAGTATTTCTCTTAGTGTAGATCAAACTTTTACCTAATAAAATATTATCTGTTTCTATCACTCTATGTGTCTCATATTTTGTGTGTATGTATATAATAATATATATATATATATATATATATATATATATATATATATATATATATATATATATACACACACACACAAATGGGGCAAAATGCTAGGACTCACAATTGTAAAACCACAGCCAAAATCTATATTTATCTATCTAGTATTTCTGTATCTCAATGTAGATAAATGTCCAATATAGTACATATCTCTGTCTCTATTTATGTCTCGTCTCTAATATCTATCTATCTATCTATCTATCTATCTATCTATCTATCTATCTATCTATCTATCTATCTCATACTTGTATATTTAGCTATCATCTATCTATCTAGTGCTTTTCTATGTTGATGTAGATCAATGTCCACCTAATTATATATCCTGTTACCCTCTTCTCTATATGCACGTACATTGTTATATTGGTTAATAATGAATATAATTTTATGTATTTTGCACTTTTTGCTATTAGCTTTTTTTTTGGTGTTTTTTCTCTCTCTGCTTTCCTTCCATCCACATCAGTCTATCTATCTATCTATCTATCTATCTATCTATCTATCTATCTATCTATCTATCTATCTATCTATGTACAGTATCTATATCTATCATCTATCTATCTATTTATCTATCTATCTATCTATCTATCTATCTATCTGTAGTCATGATAATGACTACAGGTCAGACAATATCTGTATCTATACACTGTTGTCTTTAAATATTCTGATTTGTGGGTTTGAATCTGACACATTTAGTAAATTCCTTTAGCCATCTTATTTTTAAAATTATAATATATATACATACATTTTTCCAGTGATTATATGTTCAGTGTAGCTCAAACTAAAGTGAAAAAATAAAGAGATCAAAGATCATCTACAAACATAAAATGAGCTGAAATTAATACAATTTTCACTTAAACAATCTTCAGATTTATGTAGCAAAGCAGAAAAATATTTAAAGGAAAAAATACCAAAAACAGCCACAGGGTGGCGCTGTTATTGAAATGGTTCAGGAATTCAGATTGCAAAACCTTACAAACGTGTTTGCATTTCTACGTTCAGGAGCCACATAGACAGTTTTATAGGATAGACAAGGGGTAACTGCAGTCTGTGCTATCAGACAGCCATATTAGAAGATTGGCTGGCAGTAGATGCCAGCCTGTAACAAGGCACATATCCTATAAGTATGTGGGACAGAAGTGCATGATGGAGCTGTATCACTATATACTATAAGTAGGCAGTACAGCGGTGTATGATGGAGCTGTATCACTATATACTATAAGTAGGCAGGACAGCGGTGTATGATGGAGCTGTATCACTATCAGTGGCGTAACTAGGAATGGTGGGGCCCCGTGGTGAACTTTTGACATGGCACCCCCTCCCCCCGACCGACCTCGTCCTACTTCAATGACGTCAGACTTCACATGACCCGGGGCGCAGGCTGGGGTCATGAGACGTCAGATGGCCAGGCCTGAAGCCTGCCCGAATCGTGGAGAGGTAAGTAACAGTGTTTTTTATGTTTCTTACCTCTCCCGAGCCTCTGATCTGATAAGACCCCCGAGTATAATGATAGTGTTTGTGGGGCCCAGTACGTGAAGTCTCGTCTTCCTCTTAGTTGGTGACCGCTATATGGGGAGGTGGGGGTGGGTGGTTTGGGGTATAACAGTCCGTGGAGTCTCATCTTCCTCTTGTTTGGTGACAGCTGAACACATATTGGGCAGCAATCTCCACAGTGGCCTCTTCTTCTCCCAGTAGGCAGTACATGGGTGTATGATGGAGCTGTATCACTATATACTATAAGTAGACAGTACATGGGTGTATGATGAAGCTGTATCACTATATACTATAAGTAGTCAGGACATGGGTGTATGATGGAGCTGTATCACTATATACTATAAGTAGTCAGGACATGGGTGTATGATGGAGCTGTATCACTATACTATAAGTAGGCAGTACATGGTTGTATGATGGAGCTGTATCACTATATACTATAAGTAGACAATATATGGGTGTATGATGGAGCTGTATCACTATATACTATAAGTAGACAGTATATGGGTGTATGATGGAGCTGTATCACTATATACTATAAGTAGGAAGTACATGGATACATGATGGAGCTGTAACACTACATACTACAAGTAGACAGGACAGAGGTTTATGATGGAGCTGGCAAACTACGAGATGCAGGCAGGACAGAGATGTATGATGGATCTGTTATGGTATATACAAGCAGGACATGGGTATATGGTGGAGCTGCCACAATATATACTTATTGCTATATTAAATATATCCTTTACAGTATGTGCATATACTGTGATCCATAGGTTAGGTGGAGAGCACAGGTACAGCTTTTGCACAAGGATGCAGGAGTTTTTGGCTACACGTTATGTAATAACATAACAAGGTGTCCATTGTGTTGAATTATATGTATTAAAGTGGTGGTCTCATAGGGCATACTGACACCATAAAGTGGGGGCTATTACTTGACAGTCCAGCCCTTCAGGGAATTGATTGTCAAGGTGGGACAACCAAATACATAATATCAACATTTCACGAGTATCTTCTGGATGGTAGGAAAGTGCTAACTTTCCCACACATCAGCCCCTTTTGTTGGCGGGTCCTCCTTTATGCCATATGCTAGTGCCCCCTCAATGTGCCCTTGGGTGCCAGGCTTGGCCTGATAACGTAGCATGCCAGCAGCACTCACATAACATGACCTTGGCGTGCTGCAGGAGGCTTGTGTTGCTCCCTGGAGATCTGCTAACATTGCTAAGAGGAATACTTCTTCTTTTAGGATTTTAACCCATTGTGAGCCTGTTTCGTACTGTATAATCTTTTTTGGGTGGCTATTCATTGTGTTGGTATACTCCAGCACAACCTGGACCTAAGACAGTAACTGTAAATGGGTAGGAATAGCTCTGGAGATAAGCGGTATCAGATGTGTTTGACAGCCACTTATCCCCTTATCTATAAATTGCATCACTGTTGATTTTTGGTAATTTAATCACCTCTTGGTGTAAATCACCCCCCATAAATTCATTTCAGGCCTATATGGAATTTGGTATCCTGCAATATTTAGAGCTATATTATACAAGCTCTACGTGATATGTCAGGAACTTCTCCTAGTCCCAGTTTTCGCAACGTACATAATTTAAAGAGTGTGAGAAATATGTGTAGCCCCCTCACTAGACCTTGTCACTGACAGACGTGATTCATGATCGCTACTGAGGAGCATGTCAGGGTTCTTGGTACTGCCAGGAACTGTTTTTCACTCAATCTGCCTTCTCCTGAATGAGTATGTACCTAAAGTTCCTGCAGGTAAACTCTGACCGACCCTCTCAATGGTGACATCACACTGGCTGCAGAGCTCCGGAGTGGTGTAGCTAAAAATATACAGATTTTCATGTAGTTATTAAAGGGAACTTAAAGGGAATTAAAGGCAACTTATACACTATACACCAGAGCTCGCATAGAGATGAATGGAGCCGCAGTGCAAAGCATTGTAGGGATTGGTGGGGGTCATAGTGATCAAATCCCACAAGAATCTAAAACGTATCCCCATCTGGTGGACAAAGGATATATTGTACTTGTGGACAAACCCTTTAAGGCTTCTAATGTGATCTAATGTAATCCAATATGAGGAAACCAAAACTTTAAACAATTATATTTGGGGGGCCTAGTACAGATTTTACATTGGGGCCCAGCGTCACATGATGGAGCCTTTTCACAAATTCCTAGAACTGCGCTGACACACATTTTTTTCAGTAGTAGCTCAGTCCTTGCCCCTGGATTGTTTCTGTCCTGAGAGCGCTCTCAGTATATATAGGTGTCATCTTAGCCGTCCATTATATGAACACATAGCATGGCTGAGATACTGTATGCTGCCTTATCTTTATATAAGATAAGATAATCCTTTAATAGTCCCACAGTGGGGAAATGGTATAATGAATGTACTCCCATATGCTCTGTGTGTGCAGGATCGGGCCACTAGGGGCCTACTATGGTTCAGGGACACACCTGGCGACCTGCCCCCCTGAGGTCCAATGACGTGGTGGTCACAAATGTGCACTGCAGCTCCATTCACAGAGGAGACTCAGACTTCTTGTGGGATCCCAATGGTCAGACTTTGCTCGGTCATACATTTCTGATATATTTATGGGAATTCCTTAGCAAGAAGTTTTAGTATAAGTATTTAACACTTTCTTGGCTAGGAATGATTTAAGACTGAGCTATGTAAAGTATCCAGTATTAGATATGTAAAGTATCCAGTACTGCCACAGGGAGGCTCTGTTGCTCACGCCTAGCTGCAGGACTGGCCTATATACAGGATTACAGTAGCACGGTGCTATATCTATATTTATAATGGTACACGCTATACACGTCTGACATGTATCAGGAGTAGGTTATGGTAGCTTCTCTGTAACAAAGGACATTTAAGGAGAGAAGTTGTTCTTGGAAAACGTATTGTATTCTCCTTTAAGAAATGGATGGGAGCAGATGCTAGTAGTCTCTGAAGCATGTAAGGTTGGGTTTACAGCACACTCCGCAGATCATGGCTCATAAAATCCCTCTGCCTTTACAGATGTCTTCATAACATTTTATGGGGCCATGCTGTGTTTCCCATAATTCAACTGGGGCAGACAGAGCGCTGGCAACAGGGACTATCAGAATGCCAGTGCTGCTAATACACACCACATGCTATACCGCTTTCTGCCAGCAGAGGGCTTTATCTCTGATCACATTCAGCCTATCAGCAGGTTGTGAATCTCTCACTTGATGGTGACACTGATCTGATTTTCTCAGAGGACTGTGAAACTGATCTGGCTCATTTTCCCTGGCCCTCATCTTTCAGGGTCAGCAGCAATGCTCAGAGTCTCGCTCCAGCAGAGTATTAGAACTGTGACTTCAATCTTTCTCTGCAAGGCAGAGGCACAGGGCATCGGCGGCACTTTGTGACACTTTGTACACTTGGCACCGGTGTTCCCTTTGTCTTGGGCTGTGTGTACATTTTATATTCACTATTAGAGATGAGTGAGTATATTTGATCGCATAGTTGGGTGTAAAAAAAAAAAAAGCGCCAGGGAGGTGGGAGGGGAATCGAATGTTTACCGCATGGTATTCGACCCAGTACACCAGTAACTATGCAAAGTTATAGTATACTATTATTCAATCGAATACTACTCGCTCATCTCTATTCACTATGTTAATGTATTTATTTATGTGTTAATATATCAGAATATACAAACGGTTCCAAAATGACGGTAATATGTATGTGCACGTTGTCTGACAACTCGATTTTTTTCTCCTGGCAGTTACAGTTAAAAAAATGGATACACAACGGACAACCAAAGACAATGGGACAATATAGTCAATGGGTTTCCTTGGGCTCCGTTTGTGTCCATCAAAGAACAAATCCAATGGTGCCTATTTATCAATTAGTCGCTCAGTTCAGATGGGGCATATGGGATTCCAATGGGGTCACACTTATTATCCCCTATCCATAGGATAGATATGTTAGATATAGATATAGTTGATTATAGGACAATCCCTTTGAATACCTCCGTGTTATGTGCAATCTGTTGCACAACTAAAAGTTATCATATGGCAGCTGCGACTTACAAGCAATGGTGTCACATCCTGTTCTTGCTCAGCATCAGTCCCATCACCAGTCATGTCACATAGAGTGATTCTCCTGAAATAAAAAAAATGAGAAATCTACATTAAATCCTCAGAATCCTCAGAATGTCCTCATACATAAACCATAATGCATTTCATTCAATTACCGAGCTTTTCCAGGCTCCTGAATGGGAAATCTGTCTGTATAGCCTTTACAAGACCTGTGGGAACAGAAACACGTATAATATCATATATCTTCACAGGAGCCCAAATTATATATATATATATATATATATATATATATATATATATATATATTTTTTTTTTTTTTACAGAATCCAGTTTCTCTTCCCATAGACACAGATTTACAGAGGACCTTTACAGTCCTCTAACATGGTACATGTTATCTACATTATATATGTTGAATTCAGTGCACTGTCAGCTTTGCCGGTATCTGCCCCAGTCGCAGAGATATCGGCAAAGGTAGATCAGCGCTGTACTTGGCTATGTCCTATAGACCAGGGGTCAACAACCTTTGGCACGCCAGCTGCTGTGAAACTACAACTCCAAACATGCTCTCCAGTCACTTCCATGGGAGTTCCAAGAACAACAAAGCAATTCTGCATGCTGGGAGTTGTACAACACCTGGATGCCGAAGGTTGCCTACCCCTGCTGTAGACTTGGGATGGCAGTGGGCATATGTGACCGTTAACCTATGCTTTCAGTAAACTTCTTGGCTCCCCATAGTGGAATTTCAACCCCTAGAAATAAATCTATATAATGATTCAATCAGCAGAGGACTTTGATAAACAAATATTAATATTCCAGCTTTGTTACATTATTGTATAATTATTATAAAACATTCCAGCAGAGCTATGGTCACTCAATATCATGAAAATAACCCTTGTCAGTAAGATTCAGGGTAGTCTAGGAAGGTTCCTGATGTCTTCTCTGGAGCATGTAATGAACATGTGAGAAAAGACACCTTAGATTTGAGCTACAAATCCCTGGAGAAGTGAGATATTGGCGAGAGCCAGACATGAGCAGATAAATTATTTAAAATGTGTGGGCATAGAGTCTTAGAAGCGGCAGTCATCTCCATACGCTGCCAGGGATTGTATTTCTATTTACACAGCACCAGGCGGATTCACTTTACCCATTAACCTCCTGCCCCATCCGAAAAGGGGCCAAGGGGTGATAATAATCACTGGATGCTGTGGCTGTGTTCATGGTATAACAACATAGATGACAGTATCGTCTTCCACTGTGTGTATAGTTGTATAGAAAACTTTTTTCTGGGTTCTGTAGAGCTCAATGATTCCTTGAGATATACATATATATATATATATATATATATATATATATATATATATATATATAGTGTATGCCTGATACCGCAACTATAGCAACATGGTCATAACTTGAGGGGGTGCAGAGGGTGCAGTCACACCGGGGCCCAGGAGCCTTAGGGGGCCCATAAGCACTGGCATCAGTATTGAGATTGCAGCTTCCATCTGGCCCATAAGTCAAGGAGACACACAGATTACCCTAACCATACTAAGGTTGATTAAACTCCTTAGCACCCGTATCCATCACTATCAAGAATTCGCTGTAGGATGAGGTAGGGGGCCCCGGACAAAAGATTGCACCGGGGCCCACAAGACTTTAGTTACGCCACCGTATTAGCAGCAATAACAACTTTAGGAAGCTCATCCGTTTAAGTCTAATCTTATCACTTATTCACAGGATAGGTGTTTGATCACCGAGAGTTCCACCCATGGAGCATGCACCTATCACGAGCAGGGACATAGTTATAGGGGGTGCAGTGAGAGCATTTGCTACTGGACCCAAAGGTTAAAAATTACAGTTTTTCTTAAAAATTCCATTCAAAATATCATAATTCTAAATGTCACTAGGTAGGTTGTGGCCCCATAACAAGTTTTCAATTGGGTTCCAAGAGCATTAACTCCACTGATCCACAAGGTCAAATATTCAATGCCCTGCCTTTGCACTGCCGCTCTGTTTAATGTCTATAGGACTGACAATGATGGCCATGCACTGTGCTAACCAAAGATCTCTTTGGCTCAGATTTCGTATCAAAGGATAATTTAGATCCCTGGACATTTGCCTTAATGTGGTCTTATGTTTCTTATAAGAGATCTTTAGAGTAGTGTCAAATGAGATTTGGGTCTCTTTTGATTTGGAAGTCATTGGAGGACGTAGACCTCACCGCTGTTATCACCTAATGTGACAAATTTCTTCTTTAAGGGTCCATAGACATAACAATAATCATCAATGATCCATAAACATTGATCGCTAACAATAATGGTGATGTATGCAGTACTAAAAAAATTGATTCTTGTATTCTCATCTTCTAATGTAATGGCGTATAACTAGGATATGCTGTAACGCTCAGATTGGTGGAGGTTAGAGCTCTGGGGCTGACCCTAAAAATTGAAATACTGAGACCCCTTCAGTTTCTCCCATACAACGTTGGTGCTGGCTACTCACTCTGTAGAACTCATCTCTATTCAAGTGAATGGGGCTATGTTGCAGAATAAAACAGGATCAGGGCGTAGCTATAGGAGGTGCTGAGCCCTGGACCCTGAGGGGCACCCAAAGGTCCCTCTGCTGCTTAAATTATACTGCTATCCTAAAGGGCACAGAGTATTTACAGGCCCCATTATAGTTTTTGCACTGGGGCAGAGAAGTTTCATGTTACGCCTCTGAACAGGATCTGCGGGGGTTCCAGCAGTTGGACCACCATTGGTCTGGAATATCCAAGCGATATAACATCAGTTTCCGTGGTGGGAAGTCCTCAATGACCAGAATGAGAGGCCATATTGGAATGCCGGTGGCCGCTATATGAAGTACATACATATAAAGACAAACATATCCTGTCATATCCTAGAATTCAGCACCTTGGGATGAAAATGTAGCCCTGACCCTAACGGGAGAGTCAGAGGATGCGCCAACATTTACTAGGCCGCACTAGGTGACTACAGAGAAATTCAATGGGATGATGAACAGGAAGTCTGATGTGTCCTATCCAATGTCTTCCCCATCAACGCTCACTGTAGTCTTCAGTCTCTCCAGCTATTACAATGTCTATAAGAATCCATGTTATACACTGCATTCAATAGGTTAATAAAACCGCCTATTACATGGGGAAGGGCAATATCTAGATTAGATCTCTGCGTAATCTTTCCATGACAATGAAAGGCATACTTGCATATATTTAATGGGTTAAAAGGAATATATTCAGGTTAGGTTTTCACTGCTGAAACGCTACGTTGTGTATTACTGAGGGCAATGAACGCCGTGCTTCATAGCACTACGGAGAGGGGGAGGGGAGACAAAGGCATTGTCTCCCTCTCAGACAGGTGCACACAGCATGAGGCATCAGGCTTTTGAATTTTTATTAGATGTTATATCCTCCCAGTCTTCATAGCCCCCCCCCCCCCATGTCGCCAGCCGTCTCTCTCGCCCCCCTTTTCTGTTATTTTATTAGCCATGCATATTTCGCATACTCTATCAATACGAGTACATATCCAAATATTAACCTTTTACTCTATGTACAGTACATCCATTCTGCTACCCCCTCCTTCGCATTCAGCTCTTGCTCTCGATATTGGCTACAAGGCACCACCGGCCTGTGCTTTACAGTCTAATTCAATTTTCCATGTCCTGACACACTGCCAAAAGTTGTATTTGCTTAGTGGGCAAACATAAGAGATCCTTAAAATCCCTCACGTTTGAGGTCTGAACTTTCTATGAAAATATACAACAAAAATGAGCTATATACACCAGATTACCCAAGTGAGCCCAATACAATGTCCTGTAAAGATATGCTACTATATATTACACTCGTCTCTAGATGTGAGAAGCAGTATGCTTGATCTGGATGGAGATAGGGCTGGTCTGTGTGTGTCTAAAGGTGCAGACATCTTTATGTCATAATAACTACTTAAAGGGGCTCTATAGGGGCTTCCTAGGATAGGCCTTGTATGTTTCAACAGAGCTAGGGAAACAATTGAGACCTATCATTATGCTGCTGTTCCAGAAGTCGGACCTTCACGACCCCATAGCAAAACTTGTGATGGGTCCCGGTTCTACAATGACCACCAAAAGCAGCATGCTCAGAACTTAAAATGTGTACAGTTACTTTGGTCTCTTTTATAAATACGGACAATATACATGGCGATTCTACAGAACAGATAATGCACCCAGTGATGAAGGGGTAATAGTGATGTCACAGAACAGGGAGGGATAATAGACACAGTGATGTCACAGTACAGGGATAATAGACACAGTGATGTCACAGTACAGGGATAATATACACAGTGATGTCACAGTACAGGGATAATAGACACAGTGATGTCACATTACAGGGATAATACACAGTGATGTCATAGTACAGGGATAATAGACACAGTGATGTCATAGTACAGGGATAATATACACACAGTGATGTCACAGAACAGGGAGGCATAATAGACACAGCGATGTCACAGTACAGGAATAATAAACACAGTGATGTCACAGTACAGGGATAATAGACACAGTGATGTCACTGTACAGGGATAATATACACAGTGATGTCACAGTACAGGGATAATACACACAGTGATGTCCCAGTACAGGGATAATAAACACAGTGATGTCACAGTACAGGGATAATAGACACAGTGATGTCACAGTACAGGGATAATACACACAGTGATGTTACAGTGTAGGGATAATAGACCCATTGATTATGTCACAATACATGGATAATAAACCCGGTGATATCACTATACAGGGATAATGCACACTGTAACGTTACAGTGCAGGTAAAATAAACACAGTGATCTCACAGTTAAGGGGTGATAGACACAATGATATCACATTCCAGGGATAATACACACAGTGATGTCACAGTACAGAGATAATACACACAGTGATGTCACAGTACAGGGATAATACACACAGTGATGTCACAGTACAGGGATAATACACACAGTGATGTCACAGTACAGGGATAATACACACAATGTTGTAACAGTGCAGTGATAATAGACCCATTTATCATGTCACAGTCTCTTTAAAGTCTTCAGTAGTTGATACCTTTTTTAATGGCTAACTAATAATGATGGTAGATTACAACGTTTCGAAGCTCCCGGCTTCTTCTTCAGGTATATCAGGTATATCTTCTTCAGGTATAGTCTCTTTAAGGGAGACTGCCCTTGCAGACAACCTTATGAAATGTAGAGTTTAACAGACCATGCATGATGTCATAGTATAGGGACAATGATGTTACAGTACAGAGATAATATACACAGTGTTGTCACATTACAGAGATCGCGGATGTTTGAAAAAGCCACGGCACTCCTAATAACTTGGTTGGTGCACTTGATAGGGTTTCATCCCAGACTTCAAAATCAACCAGAATTCTTTAGTTGTGCAAAAAAATTGGAGCTTTATTCCGGAAATATGCAATCCACTAAAATAGGGTAAAACGTTTTTCGGTCTATATTAGACCTTCATCAGATCAGGATTGCCATGCAAGAAGAATCAAAGAAGAAAAGAAAGCGTCAGTGTAGCAGTAGTTTAGGAGAATAATCTCCAAATGAGTACGTAGACGCACATCAGGGAAGCTGCTATGCTACAGTATGATGTTTTTGCACAACTAAAGAATTCTGGTTGATTTTGAGTGCCTGAATATATTTTTCTACATTACAGAGATCACGTCCATTATGGCATCAAAGCACAGGGCTAATGCCCCTATAACACAAGGGAAATGCACACACAGACAGATCACTGTGTACAGAGACATTGCAGCAGAGAGTAATTATAATGATAATTATATGATAGTCTGCTCTTGCAGTCATGTATTATATCCTTTCATCCTTGATTTTTACTAATATGCAGACACTAGAAGAGAGGACAGATGGAAGGGTCTAATATATGAGATCAGAGATCCTAGTTTACTAGTATTTATTTACTATGCTTACTTGTATAGCGCCATCATATTTCGCAGCGCTTTACAGACATTGTCAGTCACGGTTCCATAGAGGGATCACAATCTATATTCCCTATCAGTATGTCTTTGGAGTGTGGTAGGAAACCCACACAAACATGGGGAGAACATACAAACTCCTTGCAGATGTTGTCCTTGGCAGGATACGAATCCAGGACTTTAGCGCTGCAAGCTGCAGTGCTAACCACTGAGCCACCGTAGCTTACTAGTAGTCTATAACCATTATGACAATCAAGACTTTTTGTAAAGTTTGTTTATTTCTATTTTAGGTACATTTTATTAATTTGAATCATTACCTGTAATGGAGAACATGTCCTTTAAACATACTATTTGTAATTTACTTCTACATTTTTATATTTATGTCAGAAAGTCAATACTGATCGAGAACATCCCATCATTAGAATGAGAGTGCACTTGAATGCCCATTAAATGATAATAACTTTTTGAAAATTAAGGATGGTAAGGCAGCCACGGATATCCTTTGTTTCCATTGGATGACTGTAGTCCTCCGGTCGCTGATAAGGAACATAGTCTTGAGGTGCAACTTATACCAGTGAGTACATATGGTGTGTTTCTGGACTGTAATATTGCTTTCATTAGATTATCATAATTTGATCTTTGGGGGTTTATATCCCAGAACACCCACTGATTAGCGAAGTTTACTTTTTACCCAAGTACCACACCTACTGCACTCAGTCTCATTCAAGTGAATAAGACTTATCTACAGTTCCAGGCACAGCCACGATTACATGTACAGTGATGTACCTAGTTAAAGGGACACAGTACCATAGCCACTTCACTCAGTTGATCAGTTGAGAGTCAGACCCCCATCATAGAATATTATCAATATTACAGTCCCAAAAAAACCCTCTAGGCTAAGGCCCATATAACACGCCGCAGCAAAAAAAAGCGCTGCAGTAAAAAGCGCAGCAGAAATGCATCACATTTTCAATTATACCTATAGGGAAACCACCCAGCATTTCCATAGGTATACGGTAATTTACATACCACAATTTTCCAAAAAGCAATGTTTTTTTCCGCAATTTGCAGGGACTGTAAAATGCTGCGTTTTTTGCTGTGGCATTTATGCTGCAGCGAAACCGTGGCGTTTACGCTACATGGGGCCCCGTCCTTAAGCTGGGGTCAGAGCTATAGGAAATGTAGGCATAGCAGTGACACTTGGGCTCTGGTCTTAGGTCACCAGGCACATAAAAATAAGTAGCACATGGTAGGTGAGGGCTCTGTGTCATATTTTGCATTGGGGCCCAGCTATCTCAACTTCCACCTCTGCCTTTAAAGGGTATTCCAGGATTGTAATATATATTATCTATCTGTAGATATCAGGTTGGTGGTGGTCCTATACCTGGCACCTCCACTGATCAGATGAGACCATTGCAGCCTATTCACTGAATACCAAGTACAGCGCTGTACATGGCATAGTGTCCATGCTGCAAACAGGCCATGTGATGAATGAACATGACGTCACCGGCCAGTAGTGTGCAGTGTCTCTCACCCAAGTGCCACTTTGAGCAGCTGATCTGTGGGGGTCCCAGGTGTCAGATATTGATAACCTATGCAAAGGACAGGTCATCAATATTTAACACCTAGAAAACCTTTTAAGTGTCCATTCACACCGAGCAAAATGGCGCTGTTTATGGCGCCGAATCTTCCGTGCGGAAAAAAAGAGCATCCCATTGACTTCAATGGGTGCCACTCGCCTTTTTTTTATACGTGCGGAATTTACTGCTAGCCATTTTGCGCCGTGTGAATGGACCCTTAGGCCGAGGCACCATGTTGTTGCAGATTTTCTTGCATTTATTTTGAGTCAAAGCCTATACATGGAATGGGGAATATAGAGGAAGTTTTTATACTTCAACTGTCTTTATAAAATATTTAAAGCAAGTTTCCACTTTTGGTGAAGAGATCCTTGCACAATAAATACATCAATGTGTACATGAAATACAGAGGTCTAATCTGTTCCCTACTAAAGCCCGCGTCCACTAGTTCCAATAGAATGTCATGTGTCACTGCTTTTCACGCACTATTATGGAAGTGTTTGCTCTTGGGGGCAGTAATGAAGTGCGCTCGCGTGCTTGTAACATTCAGTGTAAAGTGCTACCCACTATATATTATATCTATGGACTAATGGAGGCTCAATGGCTTATAGGCAGAGATCATTCACCAGCACAGTAGAATCAAAAGGTAGGGATGGCTGAGTTATGGAAGTTCCTGACGTTGAAGTGGGAGTCACAGTGATTATTAACTGCTCCCAAGAAGCATAATGGGGAGCTATAATTCAGCTTCTTTCTGCTTTATCATTACATCTAAGATGACATTCCCAATTAATTTCCATGACCTCATCCACGGTTATGGGATGCAATATGCATTTTCGGAATCACGGCAAAGCTGCCAAGTTTCATGTGTTGCTAGACGTTTTGTCCAAAGTTCTCATCGTATTTAACTCTGAATTTCCTGGGAGATGTCTTGTCCTTTATCGAACTTATGTAGGGGTAGGAGAGTCTGGGTAGACCTCACAGGACTGTCTGTAGACTAGCATCTTAAGGTGCTGTCTGTTTCGTCCACAGTGTAGAACTTCAATATGAAGGGTATTTATGGCACGGCCTTATTCTGTATAAGAACTGCACAGACATTTTTGCCGTGTAAACATCATTCCCATATTGACGTCCACAATCAGATCTGCTCTTCATCCCTTTGTCTTTCTCCTCTCCCCTGCTGCAGTCCGGGAAGTAGGAGATATATCTTCATGGGGACAGTAACTGCTGGTGGTGTCACTCCCCTATAAATCTTGGTGTGATTGCTGGGAGTCTGGAATAAGGAGGAAAACAGAAGCCCCGGCAATGTAGCTCTTGGCCTTCTAGTATTTTTACATATTACCTTCATTCAGAAAACAGAGACCAAAGTTATGTGGAGATATCTATCAATCCCATAAACTTCAAGTTCTTGTGACTGTCATATCTACTGCCGCCATATGTGACTTATCTTTTATGATATCCTTGGTTTGTGTAGACAAGCTTGGTTATCCTTTTATGTACTGTATTTCAGAAATAGGATTATTGCGGAGCCTACAAAGTCCAAGATATTATGGGTTACAGTGCTAAATAATGCAATGAAACTACATTGAGACTCTGTTCACACTGTTGCCTTGTTTCCTGTGTTAGGGCAAAGACCCCTTACGTATGCTGACGTAGGTCTAATTTAAATATGCAAGCTTGGAGAAGTCACGGATACGCACACACAGTGTAGTGTATTAAGTGAGTTCTGATTTATTGTTACAAAAAAAGGCAATATTTATACAGACACAAGCAGGTTGGACTTATGACATAACATAACATACTAGGATTGGATGTGGAATGGTAGCCTCTATCCATTGGCTAAAGCATTACATTCCATCAGGAAGCTAACCCCCTACAGTTACTGTATCTCAAGGCTCAGAAGATAATTACACATCAAAGACTTTTGTGTCACTTCTTGGATCTAACTTCCAGTGTTTCTATAGACCTCCTGTGTTCATATCCCCCCTTGGAGACAATTAGTGTTACCATTCTATTTCCTTATCACCTTAGGTGTTAGGGCTTCCCGTCTTTGATCTTTTATGTCCAACAATCCTATCAATGCCCATTCTCTTCCTGACTCTTTTTCTCTTTGTGTATTCAACAAATACACAACACATGGCCAGTTTTAACCGGTTCCCAAAGGAAGAGACATCTCGTCCCTGAGATGAGATGGAGATATAACAGCATAAGCCCCCACCTTTTTATACTTAATTTTTCCAAAGATATCATTGTTCCCCCACAATTCCCCCATTAAGACATTTATTATTTTTCATATCAGATGAGTACGTTCACTTAGTTCCCTAAATGCCAGCCCTGCTGGATTCCCCATCTGATATGTTTTGTTTTTTTTTTTTTATAAATGTCTACCACTTATATCTATCTTTATCATAACATCTATTAAAACATATCAAAATTAACTTGAAAAAACAATATATAAACAATATGACTATGGCAATTTGTACAATGATTTGTAATATCCCCGTTATCCATCCACCTATTCCCTTGAACCAATTAACAGGATTCAGAAAGGAAAAAGTGTCGGACCACCAGCTATCTTCATTTTTCCCCACCTCCTTCTCATATTCTTCCCTTAATTTGTATATATTCTCTAATTCTTGTTTTCCTTTGATATTACCTTCTGGATCGATATAATGGCAACAGGTAGGTCCCACCACCTGACACATCCCACCCTGGGCCGCAGTAACATAATCTAGTACCAGGGTGTGTTGGTTGGTGACTATGATCAGCTGATTTTGTACTGCTATGGTGGTGTTAAGTACGCCTAATATACCCCATATTTGATCATCTAAGTAATCGGTGGCTTCTACTAGCTTATCCCAGGTTTGCGTTATCATTGGATAAACAAGGACTGTACTGACTATTTTGTTTCCTGTACTCATTTGGACCAGGTGGGGTCTACCACTTCTCCTAGGGGTGTTGTCAGCTGCTCTCTTGTACAGAGTGTGCTTAGGTATGGCTTTTGCATTTAGTCTATCAACTATAAAGGTGGCAGGAGTAAGTCTTACTATTGTACATGTACCTTTTACCCCCACCGGTAACCACTTGTATGCATTGTTGCCACATGCCCAGTACATCTGAGGAGGTAGAGCAAAGAAGGCTGAGTGTTGGGTAATAAGTTTGTGCACAAGATCCACAAAGCTGGATACATTTTTTTAACATACACCAAGATGGTTGTTTACCCAGGGCCCCACAATATCCAAAATCTCGATTTCCACAAACAAAGTTGAGGTTCTTTTTCCTATAAAGTCTTTCTTCAATTGTCTCATTTACACATTCTATATTCCCGGGTATCTCCTTACATGTGTGATTATTCCCTTCTATGAATAGATGAGCATGTTCCCAGGACGTGTTGTGTAATGTTCTTTCTATGACCCAAGGTGTCCAAAAATCCCCTCTCTTTTTCCCATCATCAGCAAAACTTATCTGTAGTCGGGCTTGGGGAATTTCTCCTAACCGATTAACAGTGGATTTCTTTTGGGTAACCCATCTATCTCCATTATACGTCACATATTGGATATTCTCATTATCCCCAGTAAGGTTACCTTGCCACCATGGGTAATCTGTCCATCCCACTATTGGTATCCCCACAGTAACATTTGCCCACAATTTCCACACTGATTCTTTCGTATTGTGGGTGTGATCCATACAACCAGACCAGTCGATCAGTTCTTCCATGGGGACAGGCACAGCTATGAACGGTAGACTGGAGGAGGAAATGGGTGAGTGAGTGCATATCCAACAATTTTTGAGGGCCTTATTGAACCCTTCTACCATTATAAGATGATGTCTGACAAATTTATTGTCAACTTCTCTAGGTCCCTGAAGAGATTTCCAGGCTCCACTGATTGTGAGTCCTTTTAGAAAGCATAAAACAAGTAATGTCCATCTCTTCATTCCTGCCGTGGTTCAGGAACCTTTTTACAATGGGAAGCGTGTATCCAGGTAGATTTTCCTTCCAATTTGACTGAAGTGGCAGTTGTCAGCAATACTTGGGAGGGACCATCATATCTGGGTTCAAGAGGCTTCCTGGTATGTCTTTTCACGACCACCCAATCACCAGGCTGCAAGCTATGTGTTCCTGAAAAATCAGAAGGGTCTGGAATAGAAGAAAACACCTGCTCATGTGTTACTTTCAATCTTTGACACAAGTTCTGGACATAGCTGGCAGTGCTGTCATAATTAAGTTGTAAAGTCTGGGGAAAATATAACCCTAGTCTAGGCACACTTCCAAAAAGCACCTCGAATGGTGACAGACCTGTCTTTTTATTAGGAGTGGTCCTCACTGAGTATAATGCTAGAGATAGGCACTCTGGCCAGGGCCTTCCTGTCTCTGCCATGGCTTTCTGGATTTTTAACTTTAGTGTGCCATTCAACCTTTCCACTTTGCCTGAACTCTGGGGATGGTAGGGTGTGTGGAAAGCTTGCTCAATCCCTAATGCAGACATTATTTCCCTCATTATTTCACCTGTGAAATGTGTACCTCTATCAGACTCTATCACCTCAGGTATCCCGAATCTACACACAAGCTCAGACATCAATTTCTTGGCAGTTACCTGTGCAGTTGCTCGGCTGACCGGATAAGCCTCCACCCAACCTGAGAACAAATCCACACAGACCAACACATTTTCATACGTTCCAGACTTAGGCAATTGTATGTAGTCTACTTGTAACCTTTGAAATGGATACAGGGATTTTGGTGTGCATTTGGTAGGTGTTTTAACTACCTGTCCTGGATTGTGTAGAGCACATATGTGACATGCTTTTACGTGATTACCTGCAGCCCTTCCAAAACCTGGGGCAAACCATAGTTTACCCACTAGTGACTCCATGGCATTTCGAGAGGCATGCACCTTACCGTGGGCCAAACCAGCCATTTGGGGGTATACTGCTGCGGGCAGACACAGTCTATCCCCCATTTTCCACATTCCTTCACATTCTCTGGCACCAGCCTTTGCCCATTTCTCAACTTCCTCACCAGTCACCTTAGCGTACAGCCCCTTGGGGTCTGCTAGGTCAATATCCATCTTGCTCACCTGGTTGAGACCCTTCCATGGCAGTAGTGCCGCTGCTTTTGCTGCTCGATCAGCCTTCTCATTTCCGATACTCTCAGGGTCTCTTCCCCTTGTGTGAGCTCTGACTTTCACAATTGCCAACTGCTTAGGGAGCAATATGGCTTCCATTAGCTGACTTACTAAGTTTCCATTCTTAATTGGCTTACCCTGTGCCGTCAGGAAGTTCCTGGACCTCCATATTGGGCCATAATCATGTGCAATGCCATACGCATACCTGGAGTCAGTGTAAATGTTTGCTGTGCTATCCTTTGCTACTTTGCAGGCTTCTATAAGGGCTTTTAGTTCAGCCTCTTGTGCTGACATGTGTGGTGGAAGGGCTTCTTGTACTATGGTGTCATGTGTAGTGACTACAGCATACCCTGTAACAAATTTGCCTTTTTCTGTTAAGTACCTAGAACCGTCCACAAACATCTCATAGTCAGGATTCTCCAATGGGGCATCAGTAACATGACTGAAGCCGACTGTCTCTTGAGACATCAGGTCAACACAGTCATGCTGATGTTGGTTGTCAAATAAGTCACCTTCTGAGAGGGAGTTTAAAAATATCTCATCCTCTATTCCCTCCTTTGAATCATGCACTCCTATTGGTAAAAGAGTTGCAGGATTCAGAGTTAAACAACGCTGAAATGAGATGTTGGAGGAGGATTGTAGAGCAAATTCCATTTTGCTCTGTCTCGCCAAAGAAAGATGACGTCTGTCTACCTGTGTGAGGATTGCATGGATGTCATGTGGTGTGTATACCACTAGGGGGTGGTCTAGGACAATGTCTGAGCTTTTCTCCAGCAGGGCCTGTACGGAGAGTACAACCCTTACACAAGAGGGCGTTCCTCTTGCGACAGCATCCAAACGTGCACTATAGTATGCCACGGGACGCTTTCTATCTCCATGTTGTTGTGTGAGAACTGCAGTAGCATGTCCCATCATCTCAGTGACATAGATTTGAAAAGGCTTCTGATAGTCAGGCAGGCCTAAGGCAGGTGCGCTGACTATCTGGAGCTTAAGTTGATAAAATGCGTCCAAAGCCTCTGGTGTCAGACTGAATGGTTTAGAGGAGAGACAGTCATACAAGGGCTGCATGGTCAGGGATGCAGACCTGATCCATGGCCTACAGTATGACACCAGACCCAAAAAGGTACGTAACTGAGCATGGGAGGTTGGCACCTGCATTTCCCTTACCACTTTGGTCCGTTCATCTGAAAGATGTTTGGTACCTTGGCTCAGACAATGTCCTAAGAACACCACCTTTTGCTTACAAAATTGCAGCTTGTCTTTACTGGCCTTACACCCGTTCTGGTAGAGGAAACACAGCAGGCTTATGGTCGCGGCTTCACATGTCTGTTTATCTGGGGCACAAAGAAGAAGATCGTCAACATATTGCAATAAGACAACATCATCAGAGGGAGGGTCCCAGGCATTCATGATCAGTGTGAGACACCTTGTGAACTGATTTGGACTATTTTGTGCCCCCTGTGGCAGGACTGTCCAAGTGTATTGTTTACCTCTAAAAGTGAAGGCAAATAGGTATTGGCAATCGGGGTGCAGGGGCACACTGAAATAAGCATTACAGAGATCCACGACACTATAATACGTGGTCCCTGTAGGAATTGCAGACAGTAAAGTATGAGGGTTGGGCACTACCGGGGTCTCTAGCAAGGTGACTTTGTTCAACTCTCTTAGGTCATGGACCATGCGGTAAGTATCTGGTTCACCCTTTTTGCCCTTCTTTTTAACAGGGAACAGTGGTGTGTTGGCCACTGACGTACATTCTTTTAGAGCCTTAGCTTTTAGCAATTCTACTATAGTTGTGGCTATAGCATCTTCTTGGGCATGTGTCAGTGGATACTGTTTGATTCTAGGTGGCTGGGCTCCTGGTTTCAAGTTCACCATAACAGGAGGAACATCTAACTTGCCCAAATCCGTTTTACTTATTGCCCACAGACCTTCTGGAACCTTAGACAATAACACACTTTCTTCCTCAGTGAGGGTGAATACTAAATGTGGAGTATTCACTGCTGCAGATACTAAACAAAGTATCTCGTGATTGGTATGTGTGGTTTGTACATAAGCTTCACCAGAGGGGTGCAGCATGATGTTACAACCCAGTACTCCCATCACATCAGTACCTAGAATATTGTCTGAGGTTTCAGAGACAAGGAATCTAGTCAAAATCCTGCTCCCCTGAAAGGACGTTTCTATGGGCTTTGTCTGGTAAAACGGGGTAGGGGGACCTGATACTCCCTGAACTAACTGACTCTCACCAGACAAGGGTAAATCAAAATGAGTAACAATGTCTTTGCTGACACAAGATTTAGTTGCCCCAGTGTCTATGAGGAACGGCACCTCCTTTCCATTAATCAATACAGGTTGGAAAATTTGTATACCTCTTTCTGCTGAAGATAAGAGGGATACTGGGGCTGGAGGGCCTGACCTTCATTGTGAGTTGTCCTGAACCTGAGTAGGGGCAGGTGCTCTATAATTGTCCCTTTGGTTTGGGCACAAACAATCTCTGGCCAGATGTCCCGGTTTTCTACAATTAAAACATATTTGAATGCCCCTCTGCCCTTGTTGTCTATGGCGGGTGCCCTGTCGGCCTTGATTCCTTGGATTTCCCGGGTTTATGGTACCAGAATTGGTGTAATTTTTTACTGGAGCGACTGCCTTTCTCTCTCTCTCATCTACAGCAAACCCAACAGCCTTAGCATACAAATCATCTGGGTTTGTGCGTCTCCAATCTGGGGTGCAGCCTCTGATCTTTTCGGCCATATTTGGTCCGATTCCTTGCATGAATGCTTCAGCAATCATGGTATTTTTCAAAGCACCAGGGGCCTGCTCCCACCCAGAGTCTACTACCTTGGTGAGTAGTCTGCCATAATACGCTTCAATAGACTCTCCCTTTTCCCTTCTACAAGTAGTTAAAGCAGTACGTCTGGTTTCTGCTTGTTTGTCACACCATAATTGTAATCTATCCAAGAACTCGTCCCCGCTCCCAGTGGTTTCTGTACTGCTAGGCTGATGTCTACCAAACTGGGCAGTAAGATTGATGGTTCCCATCAGTCCCTCAGTACATTTGACCTGTAGAAGGGCCATAAGATCCTTCCAGCTAGCTTTATAATTCATCTGGATCATTTTCATTTTTCTAAGAAAGGCACTGGGCTCTAGCTGAGGGTCTGGCAACTGTTGGCAAAGGGCCAATTGTTCACTGGGGGTCCAGGGTCGCCATTCAACTGTGGTAGTAGTGATGTTTTGACTACCTGTCTCCCCCCCTCCTCTTTGCGGAGTTCGGGATGTCCCTTCTTTTGAATTATTTTCAATCTCAGTCCCTGTCTCTCCATGGGGGTCCTGGACACCCAAGGTTCTCCTTGTCTGGGACCTTGTCAACACTGGGTACAAGTGTTGTGTTGGCTCTGGTGAAGGTGGAAGGGCCTCATCATCGGGTGGTTGTAACATTTTTACTTGTTGTACGTGGGGGCGATGAGCTCCACACGCCAGACAAGTTTCTCTGTAGTAAAGATTTTGCTGACTACAAACCCTACAAGTCCATCCCTCTGGACCTCCATATGGTGGGGGTGCAGAGGGTGGATTTTGCCGTCCTGTTTGATTTAAAATCACGGCGGAGGGTAAAGCATATAGTACAACCTTCTTATTACCCGATTTCTGAGGCCAGTCCCCCTTCTCTGCCCTGTTACTACTTTCAATCAGAGCATATATCCCTCTTTGTAACTTATGCTCCCGTATCTGTCCTGCATGATCTAATCTCCATTGGTCCCAAAATCTACTATCAAACAGTCCTGTCTTGGGGACACCTGCTCTTTTAAAAATTGTTTTTACTTCGGCAGCAACCTCTTTTCCTTCTCCCATCTCTATTAGTTCATATGGGGTGTACCATATCTTAGAGGATCCCTTCCCCATTTTTCGCTGATGGCCAAATCTGCTGAGAGCTTCCCACCCCTCTAGGGCAATTAAGACAATAAAGGATCACACAGATCTCTCTGGGGGTCACCCAGATCCCCCAAACTTCACACAGATTTCACACAGATCTCTCTGGGGGTCACACAGATCCCCAAACTTCACACAGATTTCACACAGATCTCTCTGGGGGTCACACAGATCCCCAAACTTCACACAGATTTCACACAGATCTCTCTGGGGGTCACACAGATCCCCAAACTTCACACAGATTTCACACAGATCTCTCTGGGGGTCACACAGATCCCCAAACTTCACACAGATTTCACACAGATCTCTCTTAATGGGAACTCTCAACAGTCACTACTCTGTTTTCACTGAACTAATCTCTAATGTGCAAAATTCTGGTGTAGTGCTCAGGATAAAACCTCATTCGGTTTCCATAGACTCAACTTTCTGTCTATGCCCCTTTACATAAACACACCTGAATCTTTGCACGTACTTGCGCGGATTCTACTCAGTCCTTAGTGCTACTACTCGGGTCTCATTCGACCCTGACCGTCCAGGCACGGCTGGAGGCTAGTGTTCTTAAACAAGGACTTTTCAATCACTCAGTACTTTTTGATTAAGGATAGAGACTGCACTAATCTCTAATGTACCGCCTTATATACTTTATAACAGATGTATCAATCAAATGACAGCATGGACAGTATACAAAGAATGAGGTATAACATTCCCACCCCGCTACAACAACATACGTTTTTCGTTCTTCCGAGCTATATAAAAATGGTATCGATTGTTATAAAACGATATGCAACACTAACCTCACACATCAACACACAGGATCCGGGACACGTGGGAACTCAGATTACTTATATGGTAAAACAAAGGCTTACCTACAGCGCTGTTTTATTCATCTGAGGTCCTCCGGGCCCGTCTCCTTAGTCGGTTGATGGATGGGTTGGTATTCTATTGGTTGCACATCAAACGATCATCGATGCCCCACGTTGGGCGCCAATTTCTGTTAGGGCAAAGACCCCTTACGTATGCTGACGTAGGTCTAATTTAAATATGCAAGCTTGGAGAAGTCACGGATACGCACACACAGTGTAGTGTATTAAGTGAGTTCTGATTTATTGTTACAAAAAAAGGCAATATTTATACAGACACAAGCAGGTTGGACTTATGACATAACATAACATACTAGGATTGGATGTGGAATGGTAGCCTCTATCCATTGGCTAAAGCATTACATTCCATCAGGAAGCTAACCCCCTACAGTTACTGTATCTCAAGGCTCAGAAGATAATTACACATCAAAGACTTTTGTGTCACTTCTTGGATCTAACTTCCAGTGTTTCTATAGACCTCCTGTGTTCATATCCCCCCTTGGAGACAATTAGTGTTACCATTCTATTTCCTTATCACCTTAGGTGTTAGGGCTTCCCGTCTTTGATCTTTTATGTCCAACAATCCTATCAATGCCCATTCTCTTCCTGACTCTTTTTCTCTTTGTGTATTCAACAAATACACAACACATGGCCAGTTTTAACCGGTTCCCAAAGGAAGAGACATCTCGTCCCTGAGATGAGATGGAGATATAACAGCATAAGCCCCCACCTTTTTATACTTAATTTTTCCAAAGATATCATTGTTCCCCCACACCTGCTATATCAGAAACTATGAATATCAGTGTCGGGGACCATTACACCATAGTAGTCTGGGAGCTCCCGGAAAAAAGAACTGACCGGCTCCCACTGATGTCAATGGGAGTCGTCTTTTTGGTCAGGATTTTGAGGCGGGTATGACCTCAAAATCCTGTCCAAAAAACTCCGTGTGAACTAACCCTAATATATAGTCAAAAATTGTAGCGTTTCACAGTCACTGCAAAGTGGATAGGATTCTAGTGAATACGAAAAATACAGTGGAAATACTACGATTTCCAAAACCGTTTCTGTTTTAGAAGTCGCAGCATGTCAATTGTAGCCTTGAAAACACTTGCGCTTTCCTGTAGGTATGATTTCTGTGAAAAGCACTGCAAGAAAGACCATGTGTTGCTGCTTCTTTGCTGCGGCCCCTTATGTGGGCCCTTAGCCTTATACAGTTTTTGCACCCCATGAAATGAATAGGAAAATGCCTGAAAAAATGCTAGACCAAGAGCAAAATTTTTAAAAAAAGTCATGAAATGTGACGTGGCTGAAAGGCTTGCACATCATTTTTACCAGTAAAAATAACACAGCAAAAAACACTGTTCTTATCGCTCAAAACACACACACACAAAAAGCTTGGGCGAAAGCATCTTCATTCAGGTTTTTTTGTTGCAGTTTTTGGAGCCGCAACCAGGAGTAGATTGAGCAGAAGGTAGAAGTATAAGAGATTTCTAGATATTTCCCATTCTTTTGTAGTCATTCTTGGCTTTGGCTCAAAGAAACCACAGCAAAATCTGCAACAAAAAAGCTGCAATTCTGCAATATGGCGCTATTGGTGGTTGCATATATAACAATCTGACTATAAATACCTATAATACATTTCCTGTACATAATACATTGATAACAGCCTTGTACAGAAATTGTCATCACTCCCGGTTCCTAACACTGGATTCACAGTGCGATCATACATCCATATTACGTGTGTGCAAATGCACCTATAATACAATCCTTTTAATACTGACATATAAGGCTGTGTGAATCCATCCTAGTGGAAAATCTAATCTAACATACATACACACACACTAGGACCAATTTTATGGAAATCCTATTAAACCGTCGGTATGATAATTTCATAACCCAAGACGGCGATCACGTTCAGACTCCATTTTGCCTTAATATAAGCCGGACTGTCTGCAGTCAGATTTTGATCAGGTTCCCGGCATTCCTGCTCACAGACTCTGCAATTTGAAGCTAATTAAAACCGTGTAATTGGCCATTAAAGTGCAGCATGTATGAGCTGCCTCACCCCGAACAACCGAAAAGACTTAGACTTTATGCCGGTGTTTATTTATGAAGCATCTGACAGTAAAGCTGGAAGGACAAACAGTGCGTTCTATGGTCATATATTAAAGCATAGTAAAATATTTATAGGATACAGTCTCTTTTTATAGTCAATTCCACCTCTATATCTTTCCTTCCAGGAGAAGCCTATTTACTCTCTATAGAGAATCTCCTACATAGGGTATTACACAGACATCTATGGGGAGTTCCCATGCATGCGTTTCACTGATTAATAGGGTTCTATAAGATTACGGAAAGATGGTATATTATTTATAGAAACAGTGCCACCCTTGTTCTTAGGCTGTGTCTGGTATTGTAACTGAGACTTCTTTCACATCAATGATCTTTTGGGACACAGAGGGAAGAAATCTTTAGATATCTCTTATTTTTTAAAAAATTGTAGAATGGGATCCAATAAGACCAGAGAATAGAAAATTAATGGAGGAAGTTCTGGAAAGCTATTTGGCATTTTGTAGCCTTAGGGTAAGATCAGACGGAGTTTTTTGGACCGGAAACTGAGGCAGAGGCCGCCTCAGGTTCCAGTCCAAAAACCATGTAGCCACAACTGAAAGCATCCAGCCGCGCACTTTGTTCCAGATTAGGCCCAATGAATGGGCCTAGTCTGGAGCAGGGAGTTTCTTCAGGCCGAATTGAGAGGCGAAATGGCCTGAAGAATGAGCAAACGGCTCCCGGAAAAAACTCCTGAGTTTGAAATCAATGGGAGCCGTCTTTTTGGTCAGGATTTTGATGCAGATACGGCCTCAAAATCGTGACCAAAAATCTCCATGTGAACTTATCCTTTGTGCTCCATTAAATAAATGGTGCTGAGCTGCAATACCAGACAAATCCATTGACAATAGTGTGGCACTGTTTCTGATATAAAGTAGCTATGTTTTCCACTCTCAAACAACACCTTTAGGCTGGGTTCACACGGGTTTTTTGGGCCCGATTTTGACGCAGAATCCGCATCAGAATCTGGCTAAAAAAAAAAAAGGCTCCCATTGAAATCAATGGGAGCTGGTCATTTCCTTTTTCTGCGGGCGGTTTGTTCCCGTGAGCAGAAAAAAGAAGTCACCTGCCCTTTCTTCAGGTGGAGCGGAATGCCACGACTGGATGCCGGTGCACTGTATGCACTGTATCGGCATCCAATCGTGGCTAGCCTTTTTTTGGATCGGATTCTGAGGAGGCCACCGCATCAAAATCTGGTCCAAAAAACTCCTGTGTGAACCCAGCCTTAATATAAAAGTCACTTTAACTAGAATCACAGGTTGTTAATATCATGTGTTCTCTTCCCTGGTCTACCCCTTAGGGCAATAAGAGCAAATATTTTTTTACTGGATGGCAGAAAACAAATTCTCTCTGACCTGACAAGGGCAACCAGATAAATCCCATGACCCAAAATGTCTCCATACTTGTAATTATGAATATTACATAGTTATTGCATCGCGTTCTATTTTTATTCAGTGAGAATCCTGGAATTAGATTGGAGGCGTCCCAATGTCATCCTGTATGCTCGTGTCTTGAGCCTGAGGTTGAAGTCACTGCTATTTCTGAAGAAGGAAATTCTACATTGACCATGGAGCACGGCACAGCCAAGTTATGTCAGGCAGGGCACACTGAACCTTTCATTTTCCGGCACCAGCCAAACATATCACAGACTTGTCCGTCAGCATGCAGGTCAAAATTAAGGTCCAATTTGGCTACACATGTAAGAATTTTAGTTGGAAACGTTCCAGTCATTCGGCACATGGACCATACCGTTGGACCTTTTCCATCATCCCAGAGAACACACATTATGTTCCAGCTCATTCCTTTAAAGTGTCACGAAAGCAAAAACATATGCTGCCTTACATAAGAAAGACGTAAGAAGGCTGCTAAAGACATTCACACACATACAGCGTCATTTACCCCATGTATATGGGCGCGTGCTCACAAATGTTCACCTTTGTGCCCCTAATAAAATTCCTTTGTCATGTACTCGTGTAGTTTTTGTTATTTAGTAACCAGGCAGTATGGCCATATTTATTTCTATATTACAGAATTCATATCATAGCGAGTCCATGCAGCCCTGTTAGGCCTATGAGGAGATAGACCCACCCCAGGGTACCCCTGTCCCCATTTCCTATTGAGCAGCCATCACAGAACTGCATAGAGGACATCTCTCCGTCTGACCCCATTATAGTGGTGTGCGCTGATGTTCGTGGGTAACAGCACAGATGCGAACCTAGCCTAATCTTTGCAAACAAATGGGAATTGTTTTTTTAAAATTTCCCGTTACTTATATAGTGCTAACATATTTCGTACGCAGTCCCTGTCCCTATTGTGCTTTTACTTCCTATCTCAGAAATGGACATATCGGCCAATTTCATAGGAAGCCAACTCACCTCTATCAGTAGGGGTCAAAACCAGAGTAGCTGGCGGAGAAGATACATACACCATGTAGATGTTGCCTCTCGGACAGACAGGCACCTTATATGTGTTCCCAAACCACCTTGGTGAAAGATGTTGGGTGTCCTGGGACATCCACCCGAATAATTGAAATAGGGACCCAAGTGTTATGTTCAATTCCCCACTCAGGGATGGTGGACAGAAGCAGAGACGATATAACAACTCAAGGAAGTTATTCTTAAGAAGAGACGCGGATCTTGGTGGTTACACATTAAAGAGGCACCTGCTGTATGGTTATAGTTTCTTGTTCGACAGGACAAAAATCGTTGTCTTCTCTGTCTAATAAGGGATCTGCTGCCAACAGATAATGACGGGGGAATGACTGCTTTAGCAATGGGTCCTCCTCCATGTCCTCTGCATTGGGCTGTGCAATCTGGCCAGTATAGGACAAACGCTGATCGGCACGGTTTGTAGCTGATCATCGCTCGATCTAAAAAATCTGCTTGCCTCATACTACCTTTATACCTCAATCTGATGTGTCTGTATCTCTCACACAGCGGCCGCACACCTCTTGTCTCCTGTGGCTCTCACCAGCAATAGCCCTGAGGATGGAGGGGACATATCTGGCTTGTGTCTTTCTCACATCCACATCCATATTCAGCGCTGCAGAATATGTTGTCGCTATATAAATAAAATGTATTATTATTATTATTATTATTATTATCCAATGGCTAACTAACCCACAGCTCAGCACTTTTCTTCTCTCCATCTTCTGACCTCTACTGGTGAAAAAAACTGTCATTTATGCTTTTCCTTGCATCACACTTTTCTCATGGGGTCCTGGACAAACTTACCACACTAGAGGCTAAGGCCCCACGTAGCAAAACGCAGCTACAGTAACACATCACATATTTTCTGCACTATTTTTCACAGCGTTTTTGCTGAGTTTTTCTTCCTTTACTAAACCTATAGGATAAATGCCAGTGTTTCAACAGGTATAGTTGACATGCTGCGATTTTCAAAAACGCAGCTTTTCCGTAGCAGGTTTTTTTTCTGCCATGTGTGGATGGGATTAGCCAGAATCTTATTCAATTTGCAGGTAATGAAAGATGCCGCATTTTTATCCGCAGTAGGAGAAACGCTGCATTTTTGCAACGTGGGGCTTTAGCCTTATCTTAATGTTGGAACCTCATTTTGTGTAATCCCTACCTAGTGGTATCCTGAATTAGGGATTTCTATGATCAGAGTCGATTCAGCCCATAAGACAATAGATGAGAAGAACAACAAGCACCATGTCGCCTTTTTTTCATGTTGGTAGATGCGACAGTATTATAGCATGAACCGATCAGGGTTGAAATTTTTATTTTATTTTATCTCTTCTTCCATATTCGCTATTAATATCCTTAGCATGACTATTTATTAATTAATGTATTTATTTACTTATATATTTATTTATTATGCTTTCTTATATGGCGCCATCATATTTCACAATGCTTTTACAAGGTATTGTCAGTCACTGTTCCAAATACGGTTCACAATCTAAATTCCCTATCAGTCTTTGGAGATTAAGAGGAAGCTGGAGTACCCCAAGGAAACCCACACAAACACGGGGAGAACATACAAACTCCTTGCAGATGTCCTTGGCTGAATTTGAACCCGGGGCTCCAGTGCTGCAAGGCATCACTGCTAACCACTGCTGACTATAAGTATGTCAAAGGCTGAAATTTACAAATGGAATATATTAATATATCTTAAGGATCATTTTATTCACAGAATTAACATTTGTACCGTAATTTTACATCCAGACATGCAGTACCAACATTGAACAGCAGAGTGCATCACACTCTTAGTGAATACTATAGGAAAGCAACTTCTATCTGTTCTATTGGCTGTGATGCATAACAAAGGGCACAAATAAATAGGTGGAGTTTTGGTGACAATATCAGACAATGGTTACGTCTTATATAGACTGGAATGTTTATGTGCAGAATTTTCTGTTTTTGTGGAATGATTAAACTGCTATGTTACCAACAGCTTTATAGAAATAATAGAAATGTTAGCTATAATGTCTCTAAAAGTGAAGACAAAAATACAAACAAGAATAAATTGTTCTGAAACATGTATATATTATTTTAAAAAGTGCCATATGTTATAGCAATATGTATACAATGGGTAGCAAAATGTTAAGATATTAGGTGATAGGGCTTAATGTCATGCCAAGTATATATAGTGATTAAAAGATGTCTGATGCAATACTGTACACACTTGTCACATGATCATATATAGTATATGTGTTTAAGGTCCCACCTTAGACGCTGTTCACATCTGCTATGTACACTCAGTGGCCAAAAGTCACAGGAAGGCATGTCCTAGTGCCATTTGTGTCGGATATGACGCTCAAACAGTGTGACGCGATGCAGCCTATGGCGCTAGTGACGCCAGGATATCTGAGCAGTCTGATGCAGACAGGTGTCTCATGAACATGGCAGCACGTCGCGAGTTAAGTGACTTTGAACGTGGGATGATAATCGGTGCAAGACGCATGGGGCATAGCATTTTGGAGATTACCCGGGAATCTGGGTTTTTGAGGTCAGCAGTGTCTCGAGTGGACCTGCAATATTTTCTGCGTAAACCAGTGCACCGGTCGACCACGATGAACGGGCATCATGTCACCTACACAGAGTCATATGGGGCTCTCGACGGTCTAATGTGGGTCAAATCGCCGCCAATGTGGGGCGTCAGGACCCCATTTCCACCAGGACTGTACGCCAAGAACTGCACCATATAGCGTATAGGCTTCAACAGTCAATGTCCGATCCGTATCCCTTTGCTGACGCCGCAACACAGAGCTCGAAAACTGGCATGAGCCCGTGACCATCGTCATTGGACCATGGAACAATGGCGGCATGTGGCATGGTCTGATGAATTACGGTTCCAGTTGTACAGAGCCGATGGGCTTGTGAGAGAGTGTGGAATATGCCCCATGAAGCCATGGATCCTGCATGCCAACAGGGATGTGTCCAGGTGGGAGGTGGCTCCGTCATGGTCTGGGCCACATTCACATGGTCGCAATTGGACCCCATTGTACAGGTGCAGGGATCAATGACTGGTGCTTGATACGTGCAACTTAGGGCAGACCATCTGCACCCCTTTCTGGTGTTGGAGTTCCCTGATGGGGATGCTGTGTACCAACAAGACAATACAACATGTCATCACTCAGTGGCATAGGAGGGGAACACACAGTGACCTCACGACCCTCGATTGGCCTGCCCGCTCGCCCAACCTCAACCCCATACAGCATTTATGGGATGCTGTGGATACCAGTGTCTGCTCCATGGAGCCAGCGCCAACTACACAGGACCAATTGTGGGCTACAGTGCAGACTGTGTGTATCAATATCCCTCCAGAACTCTTCCAACACCTTGTGGAGTCCATGCCTTATCGTCTTATTGCAGTTATCAGGGCTCGCGGAGGGGTGACCCACTATTAACTGCACATCCGGTACCTTCCCATGACTTCTGGCCACTCAGTGTATATGGAAGG
Source organism: Leptodactylus fuscus (assembly GCF_031893055.1). Lineage (NCBI taxonomy): Eukaryota > Metazoa > Chordata > Amphibia > Anura > Leptodactylidae > Leptodactylus > Leptodactylus fuscus. Next base: position 232,671,547 of record NC_134266.1, on the reverse strand, counting down.
ACACTAAATTCTTATACTTGTAGAATACCTGAGAAAATTCATGATATGTATCATGTATTGCAATCAATAATTATTTCAATATTTTAAGAAGGTTGTCCAAACAAATATTTCCTCCAAATCTGACATTACGCATACAGAAATGAAACTGGGTCATAAGATTACTGATGCGGCCATTCTTCACCCATCATTCATTGTGCAAGTCATACTCTGTAAAATAGGACCTTTTCCCAATTTTCAGAGCGTTGCTTTGGCCCTTTTACATCCATTATGATATGTAAAGCGCTGAGGAATATGATGGCACTATATAAATAAAAATTGTTATTATTACAATTAGACTGGGTTGGAGTATATGACTGGACAACCCCTTTAAAGAAGCATTCCCCTTTAATAACGTCAGCTGATACATATTTCATTCTCTGCCTTATATAGATTTAGTGCCAAAGACAGGAAGAGATTACAGAAGGAAATATAAGAAGCTTTAGTTTGGTTTATCGTCTTCCCTCTGCAGGGATCCATTCCCATCCTTGGCCAAAAATATTCTATGGGAACACAGACCAAAAATATAGCCCTTACATTGCAGCCTGCAGAGGACAGTAAATAAACAATTTTCCTAAAAAAACTTCTAACAGTATTTCAAAAAGCAGATAAAAGTGAAGGAGAAAGCTCCTCGAGATGACATATGACCCATAAGTGTCTTCCGAGTTGGGTTACCCGGCAGTAGGGTCACACTGACATTACTTAATACTACTTCAAACTGTGAGATCTTATTGCAGTACTTTCAGCTACTTGATCACAAAGTACAGATGTGAGCGGCCTGACTTGATTTATCTGAGTGTAGGAGAAGTCAGGAGAACGTGCTTATATATTTTGACATGACATGTTGTCTTCTTCTGCCTCCTGACAGTGTCTCTCTCCATCATCATTCAGACTGAAAAGAACTTTCCTCCCCCACTTCTTGTTCCTAGATACATGTGAAGGGGCTGCTCCTGCCCAAGGCTCTACAGGACAAATGGGTTTTGGAAGGAGAACATATCCCTTGAGGGAAGAACACCAGCATTGCAGGTGCGTACATAATGGGAGAAGGCAGGTACAGGAGGAGTGTACGGAAACACAGAGAGATTAGGGAGAAGAAATAACAAATGATCTGAGCTTGTGAACATAACTAAATAGAAAGAGTACTAAAGTTATCTAGTTAAATTCTGCCCCGCAGGCCTTATGTAGCGTCAGACCTACCACAATGAGTCACAGTCCCTTCCTAGGGGTCATCTCTTGATGTATTATATATATATGACATTGTAATATGTATCAACTAATCTAACAAAATCCCTCTAGTTCCTCCATAATGATAAAATCTTACTTAAACTCCATGTAGCAGTAACTTGAAACTCCTCGGCCCTGTGCACACCTTCCGACTGCTTTTGAAGTCACTTACTATCGCAAATAACATTGAAAAGAGCACTTTTAGATAGGTTGGTGATCTCAAAGAAGATGGCCGTAATATAAGGTGGATCTCAAAATCTGGGTAAGGGTAATTCTGAGTAAGGGTATACAGTATATCAGCCAACTAGATGCCTGTATTATCACACAGTACACAAATTGTCCACACTGCAGTACAACCAGACAACAACACTGTAATGTACAACTATACAGTCCTAAAATAAGAATATAGTGCTCATATAATACTGCCATCCTGTACATAAATAATATACAGTAGCTCAAACTGTGACATGTCACAAAGGGGTTATGGAGGCCTCAGGGCATTTGCTTCTTTCTTTCCTCCCAAGTACACACATTTATCGCTGGCTGAGTAATGGCAGAAGACCACGGTGTAAATAAATGACACCATTCAAGATATTACTTCTTGGCGGATTTGCTGCTTTGCTAAGTAGATCCATATGTTACTGGATGTAACAATAAGCAATAAGCCTAGTTACAAAGTGTTACCAGTGAAATATAACTGTAAAGGTGTCATGCACATAGTCGTATTCAGCTGTCCTCCATAGTCCTCTGATTTTATATAGAAGCTTGCGTGGGTTTTTTCTTTTAGATTTTATACAAATCCAACAAAAAATTGTGCATGCTTTTCTAGTGTACATATAACCCATGCCATGAGTAAGGGATAGATATCCCGAAACGCGTAGGATTCTTGTGTTGGGATGTCATGCACATACGTGATGTGAGTTTGTCCATATTTTTTTTATTCCCCTTGTCTGATGCATGTTTTTTCTGCTTTTTGTTTTTTCTTCTTTTTTTATTTTTTACGGAATATGTTTCCTGAATAAAATGTGAAGTTTTATTGAATATTGCCCTTTGTGCTGGAACTTTTTCTACTTATGCTACATATAACCCATGATGGAGCCAATATGGCAGCATGCAGAGACTAGAATAGGGAGCTCTGCAGAGTGCATGGGATATATGCTTTTTTAAAAAAAATTCTGAGTTTATTGAGTTTTACAATTTTTACAATTGAAGTTCACAGAAAAAATATTTTTTGAAACAAGAACATTTGTCAATAAACAGCAATCAATCTAAAAGGACAGTTGGTAGATGCTAATAGATTGCTCAACAAGAAAAGAACATACTATTCCATAATAAAGTGTTTAACATCGGTGTTTTTTTTTACTGAAATTAACAAACAGAGAAAACATATAAAAGCTACCAGCATGGGATATATGCTGTCAGAAGAAGGACAAGGGTCAATACTTTGGGAAATCTGACTGTGTCTCTGCATCTTATATGCTTATGCTATGTTACCAGGGGCATAACAAGTAACCATGGGGCCCTATTCTGTCATGGCCACCTTAAGTAGCAAGTACACTGATGAGACAAATATACAATTATTTTGGCCTCTTTTATACACAGTGATAAGACCCATATTGATTTTACAGTGCAGATAATGCACACAGTGATGTCACAGAATAGGAATAATGCACATATGGATACTGAACACAGTGAGGTCATAGTACAGGGGTAATAAACACAGTGATGTCATAGTATATGGATAATGTACTCAGTGATGTCACAGTATAGGGATTATACACACAGTGAGGTCACAGTACAGGGCACAGTATAGAGATAATGTACATAAGGGTGTCCCAGTATGGGGGTAATAAACAGTAATGTCACAGTACAGAGATAATTTACACAATGATGTCACTGTACAGGGATCATAAACACAGTGATGTCACAGTATAGAGATAATATACACAGTGATGTCACAGTACAGGGATAATATATACAGGGATGTCCCAGTGCAGGGATAATATACACAATGATGCCGCAGTACAGGGACTACAAACGTAGTGATGTCACAGCGGAGGAATAATGCACATGCAGGCATTATGATGTCCCAGTAAAAGTAATGGTGGTGCCTTCACTTCTCTCCATCCCCTTCTATCGTCCATGGTTATCACTAATCATACCCCTTAGGGCTCGTTCACATCTGCGCCGGCACTCCGTACTTGAGGTTTCCGTTTCCTGCCTAAAACAGAGGCAGGAGACGGAAACCTGCAGGAGGCTTTCTCACCCTTTCATTTGAATGGGTGAGAAAGCTGTCCGGCCGTGAGCGGCAGTGAGCGTTTTGCGCTCTCCGCCGCGAAACCGGGTTTTATAATCCGGACACAGAGTCGGACATGCAGTACTCTGTGTCCGGATAAAAAAATACGGTTTCGCGGCGGAGAGCCTAAAACGCTCACCGCCGCTCACGGCCGGACCCGGTCTATGGTTTCCGTCTTCTGGCATGCAAAAGACGGAAACCATAGAACGGAAGGCTGAACGCAGGTGTGAACCTAGCGTTAGTTGTGGGCCCCATAGCAGCTGCTGTGTCATCTACCCTGATAATTACAAAGGCCCTAAAGTATGAAGATCTGCTTTTTGCTATAGGTCCTTGTACTCTGAAAAGTGACAGCAAAACCATAAAGAAGAGAGGAATGAGAACATTTCATAAGTGGTTAGTAATGAAACATCTTACTACGTCTTACTACATCTCATTATATGAGTTGATGAATGAATCAATGAGTGAATGAATCCACTGCTCACCCTGCACCAAGATGATCCAGGATCGATGGAGATGACACATTAGGACCCAGGAGCTTCTGCCTATGACCATGTATAGCACTATTTTTTCATAGTTGGCTCTGCCCCAGAGGAGCTTACAATCTAATTTATACCTGAAGGATGCAGATGACAATGAATGCCTTCACATGTCATGTACTATTTATAATCATTAGGTGGGTTTAATATATACTTGGGGTAATTAATATTTACTTGGGAGTTATAATAAAGGAGTTAAATTAAGAAGAGAATCCAGTATTAATACAGAGTCCGGATTAATTTACAATATCTGACGTACATCTCAGGGATTAAAATGAGGGTAATTTATTCATTTGAAGCCTGTGAAATTAATTTTGGGAAGTCAGATTAATTTGGCTTACCATTCATTTGTATTGTTTACATCCATTTCTGGTGATTGATATGTAATAGCGGAGGGGCGAGAAGATTATTATTCTCGTGGTACTATCCTCCATTTTCAAATTAGCAACTTGGGAGGTGTGGTGGTATTTGTAAGTGAAAGTAATGGATAGATGGAAGGCATTTCTCATATACAAAAGAGCGTTTTACAAGGAGAAGGGATCGCCCCGATTGCCTTTGTTTTTCTCTCCTTCATAAATTATGGAGGTCTTATTCTAACACCTAATTCTATTAGCTTAGTTTTAATGTGTTCTTTGGTCGAGGCCAAACCAACACTTTAGTACATAAAGGATGACACTTCAGGACAGAGTATTGGTGGATTACAGTAAATTGATAGGGGAAATATTATAGTTGCTATAAATTTAGTAAAAGGCAAACAAACGGCATTCAGTACAGTACAGCGTTATCGGCAATAAAACACAATAAAACACAAAACTCTATTGTAATATATATTATAAAAATATTCCTCTAATGGTAGTAGTTTGGAGAGGTATAAAACAGGAAAATAGCTCATCTTCTGTATACATCACTGTGCGTGGGAAAGCAGGAAGGCGTCCCCCTTGCCACCCATAGGCAACATGGACCAGCAGGAAGACGTCCCCCTTGCCACCCATAGGCAACATGGACCAGTTCCTATGTATTTTTATTAATATGTAGCACACTTGTATAAAATTGGATGCGTATATGCTTTAAAGAGAACCTTTCACAACTCCATCTCTTTGCATCAAATAATAGCTTCTTCTGGCACAGTTGGAATTTTTTCTCTATTCCCTGATAAACTATGTAGATTCTGTACTGTCAGGAGGGCGGTGTCAAACAAGAGCTGCCTCTAATTGGAGTTCTGTATCACGCCCCCTGCCTGACACCGCTCTTCTGATAGTGTCAGATTAAATAACCCTTCAGGTACCAAAAGTAAGGCTCCGTTCTTAAGGAGTAATATGCCGCTCATTTAGGCGTGTATACATGTGTCAAAGCGTGGCACTTCAAAACAGATCCCATAGACTTCAATGTGTGCCGTCTTACGCGCGATACACATTGAAATCAATGGGAGGCTTTGTAACTCATTGATTTCAATGTGTATCACGCGTAAGCCGGCACACATTGAAGTCTATGGGATCTGTTTTGAAGCACCGCGCTCTGATACGTGTATACGTGTCTAAATGAGCAGCGTGTTACTCCGTGAGAACGGAGCCTAAATGCGCTTGTTGCTCAGGAATGGTGGGGGCTAGAGAGAAAATTCTGTGCTAGAATGAGTGGAGCAGCGCATAACAGGTGCTAAGAACTTGATTTGTGGAGGTAGTGAAAGGTCTTCTTTAAAGGCAAAGTTAGTGTCCTTTTTGTCATCATATAATGTGTGTAGCTTCTACTACCACACCGTACACATAAACAATGCAGTCATACTGTGTGTGCAGCATACAAAAAACAAGTCAGCACAATTAACAGTACTATTAGCATGAATGAAAAAACAGTCAAAAATATTTTTTTCTGATACACAGCAACAAATCCCCTGCATTCCAAACACAGCTATTTAATTATGCGAATAAATACTGGTTGTCTGAAATATTATGCAACTTAGATCAAAGTGAACTGATATGCAGAAGTAAATCCTTACATTTTCTCATGACTGAACAATTTCTTATATTTTTTAGAATGGTTTAATCTCTGTTTTTGGTACCAGTAGGGGAACTTAAGTGTCCCCCCGCATAGCGTTATATTAGTGAGTTCCAATTATAAACAGTATGCAGTTAGCTCCTATAAGCTCCCCCTGCTGGCCGACAATCAGAATTTTAATTCTAATTTTATGCAAAGCGCTATATGAGAAAATCACATCTTTATAAAGGAATCTTCAAAGAATGTTGGATATAGTCAAAATAAAGAAGAAAATGGTGTTCAGGTGTAACAGACGTTACAACTTTGTCAGCTGTGGCTATATTGTGAGAACACTGGCTACCAAATGGACCTTCACACCTGAAGTGTGAACAGCTGCTGACGGGAGATTACAGAACACATGTGAAATAAATGATAGCTTTGCACCAATACAGTTTACAATGTGTTCCTATCATCCGCCATTACCAGTTTAGTAATTTCTAAGATAAAGAAACACATCTGCACCGGCGTCTTCACATCTGGTAAGTGAAGGGGACACTTGAGAACAACTGATAAATGTCCACTTTTCCTAATAATTTACCCAAACTGATGGAGAAGAGAGTGTTGAACTTTGCACCCCTGGTAAGACCTGTAGGGCTTGCTCTGGTCTAGACGCAGTTCATCTAATTATAGTGGAAGTTCCTGGGCTCTCCTAGACAGAAATACATCTGTAATGTGCCAATAGCAGCCTATGGGGGTAGGAGCAGATGGCCATAGCATTATTTCAGCTGTCACCTTGTCAATTAACAATTTGCATGTCTCCGCCCGTTATTTCATAATGAGGATAAAAGGGGTGTTCCCATCTCGGACATGAATGGCTTATCCACAGGAACTCGCATCTACCCCAAACCCCTCCTCACTGCCCCTGTAAGTACAGAGGTGATATATCTCTTTATATCCACTAGTTACAATAATAGCAAAGATGGGAATAATCCTTTAACTTCCCTGTTGTGTATTCATATTTTTTATTGACTATTAATGTTATACCTTTTTTTTTTAAATATAAATTATACAAATTTTCTATGCAATTTATATACTAAAAAAATGAAAATAAAATTAAATAACTTAGCTTATGGTCTTTACCTTCCCATTAGTATAGTCATAATATTCATTTATTTCGCTTAGCCTGGGTTCACATCTGCATCAGAGACTCCGCTGAAAATTCACATTAGACTTTTCTCTTTGCCAGTTTCTGTATAAAACTGTTAGGGTAAGTTCAAACGGCGACACCTCGCGACACCACCCTCCATACTAGGCCCATTCATTTGGGCCCATTCACACAGTTTTTTTTCCGAGGATTTTGGCGCTGAATCTGTGTCAGAATCCACGTGGAAAAAAATGCATCCCTATAAACCTGTAACGCTTCTTATTCCTAGGAGCCGGAAGAAACGGCTCCCGGAAAAAACTCCTGAGCGGCTCCCATTGATTTCAATGGGAGCTGTCATTTTGGTCAGGGTTTTGAGGCGGATACGGCCTCAAAATCCTGACCCAAAAACTCTGTGTGAACTTACCCTTAGAAACCCAACGGACACCTGGCGGGCTCTATTATAGTCTATGGGGTAACTGCTGTTTTAGCAGACGGCCTTTCCATCTTTTGGGTCCTCCGAATGACAGAGAGCCCGGCGCCAGTGTGAACCTAGCCTAATTTATGTAGCGCCATCATATTCTACTGATGTATTATTATATTGAGAGAGATATTGTGATGTAAGCTAAGTAAATAAATACAATAATATATGAATAAAATTTATTTGAAATTTCTATTTTTACCAGAATGAATAAAGTTAATTTACTGGGATATTAAAATAAAATTCAAGTCATTTTTCTGACTTTCTCTCATTGATTTCCATTGTGTAAGTGTAATGGATTATAAAATGGACGCATTGAGTTGCTATTGAAGAAAGTATTTTTATCACTTTTGTTATTGCTGGCAAACTTTGTGAATCTATGAATAAATATACTATAAATATACCGGTAATAAATATATATATATATATATATATATATATATATATATAATGCTTATATGTTTGCATAGAGGTTGTTGTGCCATACAGTACTATGCGTAGGCAAGAAAGAACATTACTTAAATCTCTGCAATAAATACCAAAGCTCCTTTCTCTAGGGGGTTGTAACACAGAAGGGGGTGGAAGGGTTTTTTTCTGAACTTTTGGGGAATGTCGTCTGGGCAGGAATGGGTTAAGCACAGAGGAATGTCTCAAATACTGACCCTTGACTTTTGCAATTACACCTGCAAAACTAAAAGGATTTATGACTGTCTGAGGACAAGGGCACTGCAGAAAACCCATACACAAATAAATAGAGGCCTGGAGAGAGACACAGACACACAGACACACACATATACAGAACAACACAGACGCACAAAGATCCATATATCACCTTCACAGACTAAAACAGTCAATAGGTTATTTTCTAAAGTTCCAATTTCCAGCACAGTAAAATATCCTGCTGGTCAATGAGGCTGATTTCTCATATTAGCCGCTCGCTGTTCTGTACACGAGACGCTTCTTTACAATTCGTGCATTCTCGTCCTATTACTGTAGGATCCTTCTCTTCTAAGATTATCAATAAGACACTAAATAATGTGAAAGGAAAAGTACAGACAACATAGCGGGTTAAAGGGCAGCAATGTTCAATACGTCTTAGGACTCAGTCTCAGTACAACTATACATATGGCTTATGTCGCCATATGGTGATTCGTAATACTTCCATAGTTCCATAAAAAAAACTCATAGACTTCATTGGTGCACTACTGTATCTCCGGATGCTTCTTAGGCTGTGTTCACATGCGCGCCTGAGTCTGATGGAGACTGAGTTGCAGTGTCCACTGAAAATCATTAGAGGAAAAGGTTGTGCATGGAGGAATTTTTCCTCCACTGCTTTCAGTTTAAAAACAGCAGATCCCATTATAATCAATGGGGTCCCCGGGACTCATTGTGCAGCTGCAGTTTTAGCAGCCCGCTTCTCCATTGTTCAAGTCCCTTGACATACCCAAACAACGGAGAGGCGATACTAGTATGAACCGAGTCAAATTTTATACAAAGGCATACACAAGTACAGTAGGGCACATAGAAGTCTATGGATATGTTCACACAGAGGAATTTGGCAGATCCCACCTCAAAATTGACTACAAATTCTGCTTGAAATCAGCCACCATTACTTTCAATGGGAGACAGGCGCTGATTTCTATCTCTAGCAGATTTTTTCAGTTAGCAGTTTTAGGGCTAGTTCACACGGGGCAAAATGGTCAGGAATTTGATGCGGAATCCGTCATAATCCTGCTAAAAAAACCTGCCTAACATTGAAATCAATGGGAGCTGGTCATTTCCTTTTCCGCAAGTGGTTTGTTTGCGCTCGCGGGAAATAGAAGAGAGCTGCCCTTTCTTCAGGCGGATTGCGCGGCTGATTCAGCTGCGGACGTCCGCCTCGCGGCACAACCCTCCATACTAGGCCCATTCACACAGTTTTTTTCCGAGGATTTTGGCGCTGAATCCGTGTCAGAATCCACGTGGAAAAAATGCATCCCTATAAAGTTCTATGGGTTCTGCTAGCAGAAAAAAAAGGTTCCTTCATGCGGATTCCATCTGAAAAAACCAATGCAGTTAATGGGAGGTGGAAATCCACTTGGGATTGGCAAAAACCATGTGGAAAAACCACTAGCGTTTTTTTCAAGGGCCGTACACTGTACTGGTAGAAAAAATAATTTCCTAATTCTTGAAGCAGATTTTTTCCTCGCCAAAATCCTTGCCATAAAACTCAGTGTGAATGGACCCTTAGGGCTAGTTCACACGTGATTCCGCGTGAGCACATTTTGTCGCGGCTGCCACGACGGGATGCTGGTGCTGTGTACTGACATCCCATCATGGCTCTCCGCTCCAGATCAGGCCCAAATGAATGGGCCTAGTCTGGTGGATGGTGTCGCGAGGCGGACGCCATGGCTGAATCAGCCGCGGAATCCATCTGAAGAAAGGGCAGCTCGCGTCTTTTTTCCGTGAGCGGGAACAAATCGCTCGCAGAAAAAAGAAATGACTGCCTCCCATTGATTTCAATGGGAGGCAGCAGGATTTTGACGCAGATTCCACGTCAAAATAATGACCATTTTGCCCTGTGTGAACTAGTCCTTATACTCCATTTTCAGGTAGATTCCACCTGAGAACTCCGACTGAATGAACAGGAGGCAACAAATTCTGCCAGACTGGTATAGAATTGTACAGCTATAATGATGAATATTCCTTGGTGGGTTTGGTAAAGTGGAAAGATTCTGCTTCTGAATTCATGAAGTTAAACTCCTCCCTTTGAATATAGCCTAATGGTGCCAGATTACAGATCTATATATTTCTAAGATTTCACAAAATTATAGATTTATATAATTCTAAGATTTTACAATGCTGTATGTCTGTGTGCATGAGTACTAACTGTGAATTATTATTTGCATTTTCCACAGGATAGATTGTTAGCCCCCTCACGGATCAGTTTATAGCCCCTGTACCGATCAGCTTGTCTGGCCAATTCCTTGCACCGTAAGCTACTCCACAGGCACAGTAAGGCCGGGCCCCACTGGGAAAAATCGCAGCGATTTACAGTGCAAGCAAAGGGGATGGGATTCATGCGAATTCCATGCCCACTTTGCAGAAAAAAACACAGTGCAGACACGCTGCGATTTGCAAAGCCATTGTGGATTTGTAAATCGCAAGCATGTCAATTATATCTACAGAAACACCGGCGGCTTTCCCGTAGATATAATGTTAAGAGAAAGTCCACAGAGGAAAACTCCGTGGACTTTCTCTTAAAAGTGCTAGGAGCTGGAAAACCCCTTTAAGCTAAGGCTTCGCATTGCGGAACACTGCTAAAAACCGTAGCAGAAATGCATCTAACGTGTTTTCCCTGCGTTTTTCTCTGCGGATTGTCTTCCCTTATTAAGACCAGGGCCCCATGTTGTGAAAACGCAGCAGCAAAAAAGCGCGGCGTGTTATATAACGTGTAAAGTGGATGAGATTCTAGCTAATCCCATCTACACATCGCAGAAAAAAATCCACAGCGTAAATGCTGTGATTTCAAAACCCCTTACGTTATTGTAAATGCAGCAGGTCAATTATACCTACAGGAACGCTGGCGGTTTCCATTTAGGTATAACACAGGCAGAAAGTCCGCAGAGGAAAACTCTGTGTACTTTCTGTGAAAACCAATGTGAAAAAAATGTGATGCATTTCCGGCACGGTCTTTTCCACAACATTTTCTTTGCACGATTCGCTACGTGGAGCCGTAGCTTAAATCTGTAGAGAAAACGCAAGGTAGAATTGACATGCCGCGTTTTTTTCCACTTCGTTTCTGCAATGAAAGTTGACTACCACTTGGAATTCACTTCACATAATAGTTTGAATTAAAAACAAACAAAAAAAGTTATTCAAATATTAAATTTATTTATTTATTTTTAAATCAGTTTTTATTTATTAATTTTTAATTGAATTCATGAAAGAAAAAAACCAATCAGTATGACATAAAGGAATATAATAAAGGAATCTTCATCTGACTTCACAATGGCGCATTCACTTAGCGGATTTCACCCCCGAATCGGGGGCAGATTCCTCTCGGAATCCGCCTCCAATTGTTTTCAATGGGAAACAGAGATTACAGCAGGACACAGAAAATAGAAGCGCCCTGCTCGATCTTTCCATGGACACCGCATTTGATTCAGCCATGGAGTCTGCGGCTGAAGATTCCCTGCAGATTAGGCCCATTCATGAGTTTCCACTACCTGTTACTGAAATATAGCATTTTTTGGGAAAAAACGGCTGGGTTTTACAGTACCAGAACATAGCGGGAAAAAAAAGTTGCAGACAAGCTGTCTCTCTGAAAATTGCAGGATGTTAATTTGAGCTGCGGAATTTAAAGCGTTTTCCCTATAGAATTATAGATTTACGCAGAAGACGTAAGCAAGAATTCTCGTACATTCAGCTTTGTAAATCTGGCCTGTTATTTAAAGGGGTTACAAGTATTTACCTGAAGGAACGGTGAGAGCTCTTCTTTAAATCATGTCTATGTTAAAGGGATTTACTGGAAGAAAATGTCCTATTTGGTGATAAATTACCTTTAAATTTATACAAAGAACACAACAATGATGTAGATTGGGCAGGCAGTGCAATACCTTTGGCTCAAACACACAGAAGCCATATGCCGTGTCTGTTGTCTAGCTAAACAATTCGCGGATTAAAAAAAAAAAAAGACAAAACAACAAGTGCGATGTATTTTTGCTGAATAAGCATTTTTTTCTGCTAAGCAAGCAGGCTGCATTCTGTCCAATATTTTACTTGAATAATGTAAAAAGCATAAACTACTCTAAAATTATAAAGGAGTTGCATTGTTACTACTATCAGAATACATCACTAAATATATGCAATTCTTACTACGTTATTGGTCTATCTTTTGTACAGTTTTTTGTTATTACATAATTGTTATTAATATTTATTTTCTTGTAAGCCCCCTCACCCCACCCATCTCTCTATAAGGCTAGATTCACATCTGCACCTCTTCTACGTTCAGGGTTTTTGTTCCCGAGTCCGCATTTCTCACTGCTCAGTGTCATGGCTGGGCGGTAATGATCGCCCCCTCTGACAGTACAGCGCTATGGACACTACTGTCAGGAGGGGCATTCCTCATAGACTGTCAGAAACGCCCTTCTGACAGTGAAGAGGTACGGTAACGGCACCGATAGCTCTTCACCGGGGGCACATAACGAGAAAGCCGACTGTCGGCTTTCTAGCAGTGTATTACACCATATGTGCCCGAGGACATGAAAGATCCTCTTTAATAAATCACCTGTGACATCTACCTGCAGTGTTTTTGGCTGCCTTCACATGGAGTAATGCTCCGCTCATTCTGACACGTAAACACGTGTCAGAGTGAGCGGAGTAAAACAGAATCCCATTGACTTCAATGGGTTCTGTCTTGCACGTGTTACCCATTGAAGTCAATGGGAGGCTTTTTTACCTATTTGCTTTCAAAGTGATACGCGCGTATTTTGGACCGGAACCTGAGGTGGCCTCCGCCTCAGGTTCCGATCCAAAAAACCCTGTGTGAACTTACCCTAAAGCTAAGGGGTAGTCCAGAGGAGGACTTACCCTAAAGCTAAGGGGCCTAGTCCGGAGTCTGTTAATGGGACCCTATCAAGAATCTATAATGGTAGAGCGAGAGAAGCAGAGCTCTGGGATACAGAGGTTTATATGATTAGCAAAAGGATTTCTGAGCAAATCCTAACAGGACTCCTAGGAGAGACAGTGAGAGTCCTGGTGACCCCGGCCCTGCAGTCATTGACAGCTCTTCCTGCATTAGTGTGTAAACAGCAGGTTGTCAATCAATACATGGTGGTGGGATAATCTGGACTCTCACTGTCTCTTCTAGGAGTCCTGTCAGGATTTACTCCAAGCCATAGAAAACTATATATCACAGAGCTCAGCTTCTCTCCCTCTGCCATATCCTGCTTTCAGATGGTGTGGCAGAAATCACCTTGACGAGTTCGGCTTAAGCTGAGGCCTCACGTTGCGGAAATGCAGCTTTTTTTTTTTTTTTTTTGTTGCAGATATTGCTGCGTGTTTTTGACTCAAATCCAAAAATGGCTACAAATGGAATTGGAAATATATAGGAAATATTGTACTTCTCCCTTCTGCTCAACCCACTCCTAACTTTGACCACATCATTTTACAGTCCCTGCAAAGTGGATGGGATTCTGGTTATATCCAGCTACACAGTGCAGAAAAAAATCTGCTGTTTTTGTAAATTGCAGCGTGTTAATTATACCTGTGGAAATTATGGCACTTAATAGCTATAATAGAAATGGAAATTCCACAGAGGAAAACTTTGTGGACTTTCTATGAAAAGCGCTGCAGGACAATCTGCGGTGGAAACACATCACGCTTTTTAGGTGCGGTTTGCTACGTGGGGTCTTAGCCTAAAAAGTATTTTCCGCAAAACTAAAAGACAATATTGATCGCTCTTCTGCCAAGTTTTTAAAAATCCTGTTCAACCATTTTTTGGGGAAAATCTGTAGGGCCATCACTGCAGGTCTCACATGGTTTATCACCCAACTTTCCAAGAGCTTCAAACTACAAATTTTCCTAATGTTACACAGCTTTCTATAATTGTTCTCTGCTATGTCAGGAAACATCTGGAGTAAACTGAGATTATGGGTACTGACAACCTCTAGTAATATCTGACGACACATGATACAATCCACGATGCTCCAGCTTCTCTGAATTTTCACGTACTTCTTATAATATTAGTGTACTGATGATGGTGTATGTATTTGATCTAAGACTATATGCCCCTTTAAATATATGATACCTACCCCATATATTCCCTATAGATTTATCTCACACATATTAGCAATACAAAGCTATAACTAGTCATTTCTCCACCACAAGATGGCGATGTGCATTATGTCTCTACTATAGAGCTGCATTAGCTTTGGATGAAGTGCTATGGCCTTCTATGGCAGCTCTATAAAGTGCAAGAAAGTTTGGTGTTAGTTAGAGAGCATATGTTTTTAGTCTAGCTTTTTTTAGCTCTCACTAGAGTAGTTGAAGACCCCCTCCTCCTGACTTGTTCCTGTTCAGTGATCTGCTCACTCCAGCAACACATTTAACAGTCCTATTTCTCTCCCCTAAAGAAATGAAAGGTGACTTTCAAATATCAGGTAGCAGCTGTCAGAGTGTTCAGGAGCGTGGCGGGGACTGGCAGCAGTGGTGGATCACTGCACAGGGATATACGAGGAAAACTTTTCCAGAATAACTTATGAACATTGAATGTCAGGGCTGAATGTAAGGATGACATAACTTTTTATAGCGGAGGCAGATGAGTATTGTCGCCTGAGGCAACACGTAACCATGCGGCCCCATAGCAAAACTTGTAATGGGGCCCCTCTCTACCATCACCACCTTATTCAGCAGGTTCAGAACTTCAAAAGTGTACAATTATTTTGGTCTTTTTTACAATACAGATAATACTCATGATGTAAGAATGCCAAGATAGTGCACACAGTGATGTCACAGTACAGGGATATTATACACAGTGATGTCAAAGTACAGGGATAATATACAAACAGTGATGTCACAGTACAGGGATAATATACACAGTGATGTCACAGTACAGGGATAATACACACAGTGATGTCACAGTAAAAGGACAATACACACAGTAACATCACAGTACAGGGATAATATACAAAGTGATGTCACAGTACAGGGATAATACACACAATGACATCACAGTACAAGGATAATACACACAGTGACATCACAGTAAAGGGATAATACACACAGTGACATCACAGTACAGGGATAATAGACACAGTGACGTCACAGTACAGGGATAATATACACAGTGACGTCACAGTACAGGGATAATACACACAGTGCCATCACAGTACAGGGATAATACACACAGCATACCTCCCAACTTTGGAACAACAGAAAGAGGGACAAAACGTGCAGAGCACATATTAGCTCTGCCCATTTTTATGTTGACGCCGCTCATTCTCATTCATGTCCCTTGACACAATATAATCCTCCTACAGTCACCCGTACATTATATGTCCTCACATTATAATGTTCCCTCCAACTGCCCCACAGTATTAAGTCCCTCTCCTGGTGCCCCAGTTTAAACATGAAACTGGAGAAGCTGGAGGGGACATTAGCAATAGGGGTAGTTGGAGGGGGCAATAAATAAATGCCAGATGAAGTGGTACATTAAATGGGGGGCAACTAGAGGGGGACATTAAACTCGGGCAGCTAGAAGCAGACATTAAACTGTAGGGGTAGCTGGAGGGGGACATTACACTGGAGGCAACTAGAGGTGGACAGGTCCCCCTCTAGCTCCTCCCACGGTTTAATTCTCCCCTCCATTTGTCCCCAGTTTAATTGCCCCCCTTCATCTCTGCCCCCAGTTTCATCTCCCCCCTCCATTTCTCCCTCAGCTTCATATCCCCTTTCATCTGCCCCCAGGTTCATGTCCCCATTCCATCTCTGCCCCCAGTATAATGACAGACACACACACTCTCTCTCTCTCTCCATCCTGCATCTCACATCCGCCCCCCTTCTCAGTACCTTACACGCATCTCTTCACTGCACGGGACACTGACATGCCCACCTAGTCACATGACCGTGTGATGTCACATAAGGTCCTTGAACCATACTGAAGTGTTCCTCCGATCACCAGAGCCTTTTGTCTGTTATAAGAGCAGGCGGTGATCGGAGGAATGATTGTTCAGTAAAACATTAAAGGGACATAGTGGGACATGTAGGGAGCTGCGCAGGACAGGGGTAGGAAAGCGTCAAATGCGGGATGGTTTGGAGGTATGCACACAGTGATGTCACAGTAGAAGGATAATATACACAGTAATGTCACAGTATAGGGATAATATACACAGTGATGTCACAGTACAGGGATAATAGACACAGTGATGTCACAGTACAGGGATAATAGACACAGTGACATCACAGTACAGGGATAATATACACACAGTGATGTCACAGTACAGGGATAATAGACACAGTGATGTCACAGTACAGGGATAATAGAAACAGTGATGTCACAGTACAGGGATAATATACACACAGTGATGTCACAGTACAGGGATAATAGACACAGTGATGTCACAGTACAGGGATAATAGAAACAGTGATGTCACAGTACAGGGATAACACACACAGTGATGTCACAGTACAGGGATAATACACACAGTGATGTCACAGTATAGAGATAATATACACAGTGATGTCACAGTACAGGGATAATAAACACAGTGATGTCACAGTACAGGGATAACAGAGACGTCAATCTAGGGCAGCCCTTCACAGGGAGATTTGCAAACAGCAGATCACTACAAAAGTGGGAGTGGCCAATTCAAGGGGTGTGGCATTAAATTCATACCCTATATAATTTTAGGTAGACCTAAATAACAGTATACCCCAAATAAAAAAAATAATAGTCTCATTTTATTTAGGCCATTTAATAATCAATATATTAAATATTAATTTTACTGTTTGATTTGTAACGGTTACATCGATACCAGATATGTTTGTTATTTACTATGTTTTGCAAAGGCTTTTAATAAAGCGTATTCCTAAAATGGGTTTATTGGGTTTACTGTTATATATATATATATATATATATATATATATATATATAGATATATATTTATATATATATATATATTATATATATACATATATATATATATTTTATTTAGATATTTTTATATATACAGTAAATTTTAAATCACAAAAGCTTTCAGAAGGTTACTGAGCAGATCCCTCCACCTATTTAAAGGGGTTGTGTCGACGTTGCATCGCTAAATTGCCATTTTTTTACCGTTACTGTTCCCATTAAAAGTGATCATCAGACGTTCCCCTAATTGGTATTACTAAAAAGTACATCAGGCCACGCAAAAAAGATTCCTCATGCATCCCCATAGTCAGAAATCTAAAAAATAAAAGTTACGGGTATCAGAATATGGTGACTCCAAAATAATGTTCTGTAAGGAGATCGCCTGGAGTGTGTAGGTTGGAGCTATCCATGGCTCAAAGTCACAGTGTCGCAGTTAGGAGATGAGCCATATCTCTGCTCACTTTTTAGGACAAGTGTGTATGACAGAGAGAGGGGAAACAGAGGGTTCAGTACACTGTGTAGTGTCCGAGCGCTGCTATTACAAGTGAGATGTCATTCATTTGCCTGTGGCTCCATATACTCAGCTAAAAACTGATGATCAGTGCAGGTCTGTGAAAAACAGATGTGTGTATAAACCCTTATAGAAAGCTGGTTATTTTAATCATGTTTAGATCATAAGATATAACCGAAGTACCACAAACAAGTACAGATGTTGTCACGGTCATAGACAAACTCATGAATCTCCCCATAATTTAATTTGCAGGTTAACATACTAAAGTCATGAAAACAATTTATAGGAAAAGTGTAATTTTTTTTTTTTTTTTTATCTATGTCTGGGATTAGGTGACCGGGGTGTATATTGCAGGTTCCTCTTGAGAGGGAGTGAGGGGATAATGTTACTGCTGGATTCCCCAGAAATGAATTGATATCATAGGATAAAGCACAATATATACAAGGCAGATCACTAAGTAAAATCACTGGCATCCACAACTAAGAGCCACACTAAGTACAGATACAGACCCATTCACTTGGATGAGACTGAGATTTAAGCAGACCATGTGATCGATGAATATGACATCACTAGTCTGTGGGGAGCCCAGGTGTCAGATCTCTGCCAATCTAACACTGTTGATTTATTTTAAGAATTGGTCACCAATATTTTAGACCCTGATAGTGGTGAGTGAATAGTATTCGTTGAATACCTCATTCCCATAAGAATGCATGTAAGCGGCCGAACACCAAGAGGTTAAGTACATCAAATATTCACTGCGCTTAACCCCATGGTGTTCGGCCACTTACACGCATTCCTATGGGAGCGACGTATTCCACAAATACTATTCGCTCAACACTAGTCCCTGAAAACCCTGCTTGATTAAGTGAATATACAGAACTTACCTAAAGCATACAGTATGCCTCTGGTTTGTGCCAGTCGCTACATTGGCTGCCTATTCATTATAGAATAAACTATAAAGTTATCACCCTCATCCAGAAGGCTCTCCATAATGCCGCACCTCCCTACATTTCCTCCCTCATCTCTGTCTACCGCCCAACCCGTGTTCTTCATTCACTCAATGACCTAACACTTACACATCCTCTATTATCAGAACCTCCCACGCTCGTATACAAGACTTCTCTCGAGCTGCACCACTTTTCTGGAATGCTCTACCCCGGACAATCAGATTAACTCCCAATTTCTACAGTTTCAAACGCAAATTAAAGACACATCTTTTCAGACAGGCCTATCACAATTTCTAACGTAAACCCTTCCGTACTATAATTAGAATCCCCCAAATTTCCCCCATACAATAACTTCACATACACTAAATAAAAAACTAAAAGAATATAAAAGTTACAACATACAAGATCTCATACCGCTAGAATACTGGAGGACAATCACTGACTCAGGGAGGGAGTTCAGGGGGTTAATATAGAAATTGTATTAGTCTAGGACAGAATCTGAGGAATAAAAGGAGCCTTTATAGACTGAATTAGAAGAACTTAGGGAAGAGAATCACTGAAGCTAATTCTAATACTGTTTAATAATAAATCAAGGCGATGTATTCACATGAATAGATGAGACCAGTGACAGACATGGGGATATTACTGAGGCATAATGAAGTGAGCGGTAGTAATGACACAGCTCCACAGATCACCATAAACACCGCTGCACTACGACATCTTACTAT
Organism: Leptodactylus fuscus; assembly: GCF_031893055.1. NCBI lineage: Eukaryota > Metazoa > Chordata > Amphibia > Anura > Leptodactylidae > Leptodactylus > Leptodactylus fuscus. Next base: position 232,652,066 of record NC_134266.1, on the reverse strand, counting down.
AACACCGCAGCACATGCTAGGAGTCCCTTGCCTACCAGTGATATACTGCCCTGTACTAGAGAGCAGTGTTTCCCTAGGAGGCAGGGACTCCTAGCATGATGGATAACCATAATGTTAGGATCTGTGTCCCGGCATGGTGTTCAGGCCGGTACATACGGCTCACACGGACCACGTATCACGGTTGTGAGAATGTAGGCTAAGGCTAGTATCATACTAATAGATTCGTGGCAGCTTTTGTGCCAAAGCCATAAAAATAATCTAGAAAAATCAAACTGATCCCTCAATCCTGTTGCGTATTCCTTCCTGTGTTTGTATCAAAATTGAATGTGTGATTCCGACCTGAAACAGACTGGTACTCGCCACTGTAATCTGTGGCACAATAAGGCTTCGCTCGCACCTGTGTTTGGCGACCGTTCTGGGACTCTGTCCACAATCCACTTAAAATATGCTGAGATTTTTCTCTCCAGTGATTTTGGTCAGAAATTGGGCAGAAACCTAGTGGATCCCATTATAGTCTAAGGGGTCTGAGGATTTCCGCAAATAACGACTTTTTTTTAGCAGATTGGGTTTCCGTTTTTTTGGGTTCCCAAGCGGACACGAAGAACAGAAACACCAACATTAGTGTGATCCTAATGTAAAACTGTATAAAAATTGTGCATCTAGGAACATCATATGTAGATCATTCTAGGGAAGAATAGTTCAGTAATATTGGAGAACTTTTTTTTTTTTGAGTGGCGACTAACAAGTGATAAGAAATTTACTAAAATTTTTACAAAAATTTCTGTTGCAACCTAATCACATCAAATAATGGGTGATATAAGCTTAGACTAAAAAGTCTAACCAAGCCCCATTATCTGCATAGTAGTATCTGTAAAATGTGTGTTTTCTGTTTTACATGGTATTATGAGGCAAAAACGTAAACTCTATCACAAGGAATAGAGTAAGAACATCAAAAGGAATTAAAAGCAGCACCATGATAAACCAGGCCATGTGGGTGATCCCAATATATTGTGATTTACAAACCATCAATAATAATCCCTAGCCTGAGCAGCAGAGCATTACACAACTATAAGAATACAGAGTCCTGCATGAGCAGCAATGGATTACCATGGACCACAGAAACACATGGTCAGTAGAGATGAGCGAACAGTGTTCTATCGAACACATGTTCGATCGGATATCAGGGTGTTCGCCATGTTCGAATCGAATCGAACACCACGTGGTAAAGTGCGCCAAAATTCGATTCCCCTCCCACCTTCCCTGGCGCCTTTTTTGCACCAATAACAGCGCAGGGGAGGTGGGACAGGAACTACGACACTGGGGGCATTGAAAAAAATTGGAAAAAGTCATTGGCTGCCGAAATCAGGTGACCTCCATTTTAGACGAATAGTGGATTTCAAATCCGGGTCATATGAGAATGTGAACTTTGTGACTATGAGACAGGGATAGCTGTACAGGCAGGGATAGCTAGGGATAACCTTTATTTAGGGGGGAATGTTATTAAAAATAACTTTTTGGGGCTCTATCGGGTGTGTAATTGTGATTTTTGTGAGATAAACTTTTTCCCATAGGGATGCATTGGCCAGCGCTGATTGGCCGAATTCCGTACTCTGGCCAATCAGTGCTGGCCAATGCATTCTATTAGCGTGAACTGAGTTTGCACAGGGGTTCTAGTGCACCCTCGGCTCTGCTACATCAGATTGCTACATCTGATGTAGCAGTGCCGAGTGTGCATCAGATGTGTAGTTGAGCAAAACTGACTAGGAATGCATTGGCCAGCCTTCGGCCAATCAGCGCTGGCTCTGCCGGAGGAGGCGGAGTCTAAGGTCGGACCTGAATGGAGACTGGTGTGGAGCTATCTTAGACTCCGCCTCCTCCAGCAGAGCCAGCGCTGATTGGTCGAGTTCCGTACTCTGGCCAATCAGCACTGGCCAATGCATTTCTATGGGGAAAAGTTAGCTTGCGAAAATCGCAAACTGACAGGGATTTCCATGAAATAAAGTGACTTTTATGCCCCCAGACATGCTTCCCCTGCTGTCCCAGTGTCATTCCAGGGTGTTGGTATCATTTCCTGGGGTGTCATAGTGGACTTGGTGACCCTCCAGACACGAATTTGGGTTTCCCCCTTAACGAGTTTATGTTCCCCATAGACTATAATGGGGTTCGAAACCCATTCGAACACTCGAACAGTGAGCGGCTGTTCGAATCGAATTTCGAACCTCGAACATTTTAGTGTTCGCTCATCTCTAATGGTCAGCATTGCATTACATAACTATAGGAATATGGTAGACTGCCTGAGCAGCAATGTATTAGTATAGTGATGCTACAGCTATATGTATGAGCAGCAATATATTAGTATAGTGATACTACAGCTGTATATATGAGCAGCAATGTACAGTCCTATGAAAAAGTTTGGGCACCCCTATTAATCTTAATCATTTTTACTTCTAAATATTTGGTGTTTGCAGCAGCCATTTCAGTTTGATATATCTAATAACTGATGGACACAGTAATATTTCAGGATTGAAATGAGGTTTATTGTACTAACAGAAAATGTGCAATATGCATTAAATCAAAATTTGATCGGTGCAAAAGTATGGGCACCTCAACAGAAAAGTGACATTAATATTTAGTAGATCCTCCTTTTGCCTCTAGTCGCTTCCTGTAGCTTTTAATCAGTTCCTGGATCCTGGATAAAGGTATTTTGGACCATTCCTCTTTACAAAACAATTCAAGTTCAGTTAAGTTTGATGGTCGCTGAGCATGGACAGCTCGCTCTCAAATGATCTGAAAACAAAGATTGTTCAACATAGTTGTTCAGGGGAAAAATACAAAAAGTTGTCTCAGAGATTTAACCTGTCAGTTTCCACTGTGAGGAACATAGTAAGGAGATGGAAGACCACAGGGACAGTTCTTGTTAAGCCCAGAAGTGGCAGGCCAAGAAAAATATCAGAAAGGCAGAGAAGAAGAATGGTGAGAACAGGACAATCCACAGACCACCTCCAAAGAGCTGCAGCATCATCTTGCTGCAGATGGTGTCTCTGTGCATCGGTCAACAATACAGTGCACTTTGCACAAGGAGAAACTGTATGGGAGAGTGATGAGAAAGAAGTCACTTCTGCAAGCACGCCACAAACAGAGTCGCCTGAGGTATGCAAAAGCACATTTGGACAAGGCAGCTTCATTTTGGAAGAAGGTCCTGTGGACTGATGAAACAAAGATTGAGTTGTTTGGTCATACAAAAAGGCGTTATGTATGGCGTCCAAAAAAAAAACAGCATTCCAAGAGAAACACTTGCTACCCACTGTAAAATTTGGGGCTGTGTGGCCAATGCCAACACCGGGAATCTTGTTAAAGTTGAGGGTCGCATGGATTCCACTCAGTATCAGCAGATTCTTGAGAATAATGTTCAAGAATCAGTGATGAAGTTGAAGTTACGCCGGAGATGGATATTTCAGCAAGACAATGATCCAAAACACCGCTCCAAATTGACTCAGGCATTCATGCAGAGGAACAATTACAATGTTCTGGAATGGCCATCCCAGTCCCCAGACCTGAATATCATTGAACATCTGTGGGATGATTTGAAGCGGGCTGTCCATGCTCGGCGAGCATCTAACTTAACTGAACTTGAATTGTTTTGTAAAGAGGAATGGTCCAAAATACCTTCATCCAGGATCCAGGAACTGATTAAAAGCTACAGGAAGCGACTAGAGGAAAAAGGAGGATCTACTAAATATTAATGTCACTTTTCTGTTGAGGTGCCCATACTTTTGCACCGGTCAAATTTTGGTTTAATGCAAATTGCACATTTTCTGTTAGTACAATAAACCTCATTTCAATCTTGAAATATTACTGTGTCCATCAGTTATTAGATATATCAAACTGAAATGGCTGTTGCAAACACCAAATATTTAGAAGTAAAAATGATTAAGATTAATAGGGGTGCCCAAACTTTTTCATAGGACTGTATTAGTATAGTGATACCGTAATCACAGCGCTAAAGTGCTGCGGAAAGAACCGCTGCATGAACGCACTGTAAAACACAGTGATTTTTCCCACAGTGCAAATCGTGGCGTTTACGTCCCGTGGGGCCCCGGCCTAATACTCATCTTCCCTCGCCTCTTCTGGTCATCCTTGTGGAATCCAGCGCGCTCTCTTTGTGATGTCATGTGCTCGGGATCACCACTGAGGCCTGTAATTTGGCTTCAGCCATCACAGGACCACGTTGAGTGTCATAATGTCATGATGCTTGGCGTGCCCAGGCCTCAGTGATGACCCTAGTTTCATGAACGTTACCAGGAGAATGCCGGATGCAGCAAGGAGACCCAAAGGAGGAGCGGGTAGCTGAATATAAATAGTTTTTATTTTTTTTCACCTCCCCTGGGACTCAAATGCATTTTGCGGGGGGTCATTTTAGTTCGCTTGTTAAAAAACGAACAATTTGGGATATTCGGATTGAACCCAGTTTGGTTCGACCATCTCTATTCACAACACCTGGCATGTATATTTTAATAACTACTTGTATTCCCCTGAAATAACACATACATTATCTTTTTACATCTTTCTGTAGTATGTCGTATGTTCTGTAATTTATGTTGCGCCATTCCTGTTATTTCTCCTAGAGGGCTATAAATAAATTGCCAACTAGGCGTTATCAGTTGGGGGGGTGTCTTTACATGGCACTGATTGGTCTGTATCAGACTGGGAAGGGACACGCCCCCAACGGTTTACACCCAGTTGTCAATTTATTCATAAATTTCTAGGAGGAATAACAGAGGAACATAAAAACATAGAGATCTAAAAAAAAAAAATTGATCCTTTGGAATGATTGCTTGGTCAATCCAATTATTTACTAAAGTGAACATGACAGGAGAGCCGACAGATCCCTTTTAACCCTTACAGTGAATGTATAATATGAGCAAACCATGTGCTCATTGCTTATCAATCACGGTAGCATACCGCCATGTTTTCCTACGGTCGGAACAACACCTTGGATTTACAAATGTCATGCATTGTGCAGATAAGGAAATAACCCAGGACATAACCATTCCATTTCATCTGAAAACATAAGCAGCAGTGCATTGGAGCCCAGTATAGAATATAAATAACACAATAAACAACCCACTATTGCTCATCAACTTTAAAGGGTAAAATAATAAAGTCACATAGAAGCCGTACAGAGTGTGTGAAAGACTTGTTCTCCTATGAATTTTATCAGCGCATTTCATTATTCTGAATGGAGAAAGTACTTGCGAATACTTTTATGGCCAAGAAACCCCAAACTAAGACATTAATATGTTTCCTCGGACTGTTAAATTATATGAGCGGCAGCATTATATTTTAATATTATATCTCTATTCTTCGGGATATCATCACCTACAATTCAATTCCAGCCACTGTAAAGCAGTGCGCGAATTGCAGGATTGGCCATTACTTCCTGAGTGCTGTGTAAAGTGATTACATTTCTGTATATGACACTGGCTGTATGCGGCTCTCTGGAGAGAACTTTACTGGCACATTGATGCTCTGCCCTGTACAAGCTTGCAGACTGATCTGATTTTATGTGCTACAGAGGAATCACTGACAGTGGAAATTGGGTTGGCAAGGGTACTTCCACTTCGGAGATAGAGATTATCACGCTGGCAGGCTAGGGAGGCTGGGTAACTCCCTTCCCTGGGGCCCTGTCTCACTCCTCCATGTCCTTTGTCACATTGTCATAACCCACTTGTAGGCTGACGAATAAATGGGCTAGGTGTGTAGAATTGCTCGTTTCTGCTCTTGCTTGTTTTTGCCATGTTTGTTACCAAAAGACACAGTTATTACTTATGCAAGCTTACAGATAGGCAATTTTTTGTAATCATATTTTATCTTGTTTTTTTTTTTTTTTTACAAAGCATTGCCATATTGCAGTGAGAAAGTGCGCATATTAAACAATATAAGTTCATTATTTTCATTACTTATATTGTGCCATCAAATATACAGTCAATGTCCAATATAGACTCACAGTCTAAATTTCCTTATCTGGATTTGAACCTAAAGCTCCAGTGCTGCAAAGCATCAATGATACCCACTGAGCCACCACCATGCTGCCATTACTTTAGGCTGTATGAGAAATCCAGTGGACCCCATTGTACTTGAATGGGCTCTGTTGGTCTCACGTGACAGATTCTGCCAAAGGCCACATCAAATTCCCCTACAAATCATGCCTGGTATATCTAGCCTTACATTAATGGACTATCTTAAAGATGCCCATGTACTTAGGACAGCTGATACAGCCTGAGGAAAATTAAATTTACCCAACCCTAATTCTTCCTTCTCATCTGCCTCAAGGGAGGCTCAGGACACCCCAATAGCATTATTCAGCTGATCCTACCAAATCAGCAGGGTATTTACATGTATGGAGTATAGACACCTTAAAGACCTTTGGGTAATGTGTGGTGGTGGGTTGGTGCCTCGTTGTACCCAATGATGGGCAGAAAGAAGAAGTTGTGGTATTAGTTGGTGCACAGCAGCCCTCTCACTGCAGTCCCTACTACCGTAATACCCATTAGCATCCATCCAACTATGAGAAACTGGGCCTCGCCATCATCATCTTCATCCCGCAGCAGATCTAGTGTTCATTCCATAGTTAATAACTAATGACATGCACACAATATGGCTAATTCCATAGAAAGTCAAGCGTCCCATTAGTTTAATTGTGGCATGTTGATGGAACCCTGATAGGTATATCCAGGACCCCAACACCTCATGTACATGGCTATCAGTGTACTACAGATCCATAAGCACTGAGCATAGGCTCCATAATGTACTTCTATGAAAAAAAATGTGAAAGTCTTTGCTGCCTGCCCTGTTCCTATATGTTTCATTATGGCAAATGTATGTATAAAACATTTAGTCATTGTGACTCAAGGGCTGTAATGTGGCTGAGTTCTATAGGGATCTGTAATGTAGCACCTATAGAAGTCTATGAAGCGATACTATGGCTCTGATTTCATACAGGAGGTTTTTTTTTTTTTGCCAGATCCATAGATACAGTGGGGGAATTTTTTTTGCCAGTTTTCTAGTGTAGAGTAATGATACTATGATACCCCGTTGGGGTGTGGAGCAGGCCTCGGTCCGACATATTTATTACAACTCATGTCAGTTTTCTAGTCATTTACGCCGTTTCCTAACTGGTCTAGATCTGCATTTTACCGCATGGAGATTCTTCATAAATCAGTCGTATCTGCGCCAGTCGGGATTTTATTAAAGGGGTTGTCCCATCACAAGGATCCTATCTATACTGCTTGTTAATGTGGATGTAAGACTTTTCCTAAATACATTGCTTCAGCAAAACTGCTTTGTTTGTCCACTATCTTACTTTATTCAATTCTTTGTGGCCACAGCCCTGACTTATCTGCTCATGAGTCAAGTGATGTATCTGCTGCTCTCAGGGGGAAGGGAGGAGGGGCTAAGTGCAGGGAGCGAGCCTGTGTATCTAGCTATTCCTGTATCTACACCACATGACCTAGCTTCCTGCTCTCAGATAGGGGAGAGGAGCTGCTTTCATTTCTTCTGTTCTCCCAGTTATCAGGCTAGCTAATTCAATTGTGTTCATTATGGCAGAGACAGGCAGTCTCTGTATGTAACACAGAATGGAGTTGCTGCTGCCTGTACTTCATAGTCCAATATGGGTGGGCGGAGCTACACACTAATTTGGGGGCGGAGCTAAACGGCAGGTTGCATGTGAAACCCCGCCCAGTAAATGATGCAAGAAACCAGGAAGAAAGAAGATTTTACAGCAGTGAAGACTGGTGAGTATGCGACGTGGGAATACCCCTTTAAGACTGGCATATGAAATGCCAGTCTTAATAAATCTGCCCCAGTATCTATAAAACGCTCCATTATGTGCCATATGTACAAATGTACAATAGACCAATGGCTGCACTCCCAGAGTATATACATAGAGATGTTGTGTACTTGGATATGAAATGTCGCATTAACTTATATACTCATATATAACTTGCACTATCTGAAATAATACATAATGAAGAGCTTATCTGTAAAGTCTATGGTGCTTTTTTCATTAAAGATGTATGTACAGAGGTTTTCATACCTAGAAACAGAGAATAGTTCAGTACAGAGCATTATATGGCGGGCGAGTCCTTTCATACTTCATGCATTACTATGCAGTACCTGCGCTGTGTGCATGGGGCCTTATCGAACAATTTGCTATATGTTACATAGCAGAATTATGAAAATAAGCCTGGAGGTTTCCAGCAGTGACATACACTCTGGCATATCCTCAGTAAATCCTCCTACATATCATAAAAGCTCCAGGCCAAGTTAGGCATATGTCAAATATAGGGAGAAGAAAACCCCAAACGTAAACTCTGGGACCCTGGTACTGCAAGCCATCTACTGAGCCACAAGCTTCCAACGACTGAGCCACCATGCTTCAGGCTGCTGGGAATTCCCAGCAATGAGACATTATGATATATATACGACATGAAAGCCGCAGGCGGTATCCATATTGCTTGTCGGCCTCCAGTTCAATAGCGTTTTGAGGTGAGGAAGTTGCTTATAGACAGTAATAGATGTCATTTACGGCATTAATTAAGGATGATTGTATATACGCCGCTGTAGCTCAATATGCTTTATTCCGTGTACTAAATGTTGTTTTACTATGCAAAATGGATACGGCTGTGCAAAATGAGTGTTTCATGGCATTTTAAGCACAGCAATGCTAGTAATGTAACATAACTGTGAATGGATATTTTCTCAAAACAGGGCACGGCAGGTTAAAGCTTTATGTCTCTAGCTCTGCCGTAATCTAGCAAATTGGGCTGAGCATTTGTACAATGGCATCATGAATCACAGATCTATTAGAATCTACGGTAATGGTTAATGTTGGAGATGGAGAGGCTCCTGATTAGTATTAAAATTCATTTATAGACACTGTTAAGCGGCCCGTACATGGAAGGACGGAGTCTAACAAGCCGGATATTTAAGGCTCAATACACCTGACTTCAGAGCATCCATACCATTAGGGGACGAAGAAGGTCCAAACCAAGGCTTCCCCGACATTCGTAATACCAGAATACCTGCTTAGGGCGGGTTCATACCTCTGCCCAGTCTCCGCTTTGCAGGTTTCCATCTTCTGCCCCGAGAAACTGGACAGGGGACGGAAACCCAGCAGTCAGTTTTCAAACCCATTCACTTGAATGGGTTTGAAAAGTGACCGCCCGTGAGCGTTTTGTGCCTCTCCGCAGCGAAAGCCGTTTTTTTCTTTAACCCTACACAAAGTATTGCATGTCCGACTTTGTGTCCGGAAAAAAAAACGGATTCGCTGCAGAGAGGCACAAAACGCTCACGGGCGGTCACTTTTCAAACCCATTCAAGTGAATGGGTTTGAAAACTGACTGCTGGATTTCCGTCCCCTGTCCAGTTTCTCGGGGCAGAAGACGGAAACCGTCAGAATTGCCTAAAGCGGGCACGGGAGCAGGTGTGAATCCGCCCTAAGATGGAAGAGCTGTGTCTCTGTGATCCCTAAGGGCTCCATATTAGACCTTTCACTCACCCACTATTATTACACATTAACCCCAATAACTCTCATTACAGTTTCTCTCCTTGATTTCCTTATACCTATCGGTCATACATTGAATGTGTCCTACTATATATCACTTCCATCTCTTGCGCATACTCTATTGAGGTGCCTTATTATATCTTTGGCTCCACATGTCTTCTCCAACTACTAATGCAGTGCAGGCCAGCTTGTTTGTATGTCAATAGAACATAGAGTCTATTCTTCTTAGGGTGAGCTCACATGGAGGAATTTTGAGCTGTTTTTTCAGGCAGATTCCACCTCGCATCCCTTCAATCTGCTTCCCATCAGATGTGTCATCTGAAACTTGTGCGCCCCAATTCAGTATCCATACTAGGGCCCCACATTTACCATGTGCTATCTATAATACCAGTGTCATCATGCTATAATGAGGTCATTGGGTTCCCTTACACTCCAGGACTCGGTAGATGCTGCTTCCTTGGCAGCCACTATAGCTACTCCTATATCGGGGAGGCAGTAATAGATGCTTCTTTTTTCAGCATGCCAAAAAATTGTGTCCTGATTGATCTTGCTGTGTCTTCTGTGGCTGAATGATTGTGGATACTGCGATGTGAGACCTCACAGTTAATAAGTCCCATTGTATACAAGGCTTATCATGTATGAAATCCCTTTCACCTTTCCACCATGGGTTCAACTGGGCTGGTTTTGGTTATTTTTTTCCAAATTGCTCCATTTATACTTCTTCAAGCTCAGCATATGCAAAACTGAGTTCCTAATCCTTGACAGTCCAAATGGCCGTGCATACTTTCAATATATACTAGCCTAACATCCTTCTATGTGGCCCAACAGAAAACCCTCCAGGAGCCCTCCGATCATTCCTCAGCTCATGTGGGATCATCAGTCAATCAGAAAGAAATTACCCCCCTGATCATTGGGATTGACAAAACTGTGGTACCTCTCCTATAGCCACATATTTGGTATGGGTCAAACATTGCAGATTGTATTGTCAAATAATAGATATTCCAAAATAGTAAATACTGAGACAATTGCACATTTATCTCATCCAATCATCCATATTAAGAATAAATATAAAATTTCTCATAAAACAAAAAATCGAAGCAATACCCTCTACATGATCCCCTTTCATTTTATCCTATTTTGCATCATATAGCAATTAAAATTGAGAAATAGAAACATACTTAGGTTTACTGTTCCTTTAATATATTGTTAATGCTAGAATTTCACAGAAAAATTCCAAGGTGTCCGTTTTATGCACGCCTATACACTCATACAACACCACGAAATATTGAGTAAGGGTCTCACAAACAGAAGGACCAACCAAATATTTAATGAGCATTTTGCATTCTAAACTTGACTTCACTATATAGTTCTGATTTAGTATGAACATTGAGAAATAGAAATAGTGATATAACCAAAAGCTGCAAACCCTGAGTCCCTGTAACATATAGGGTAAGGGGTGATCATCTTTTCTATTATATTGTGAGTTTAACCTGTTTTATGTTTATGTTCCTGAACTTTTATATATTGAGAGAATGTCACTTTTTTCTTTGTTATTATTATTATTAATAACAATATAGCACCAACATATTCTGCAGTGCTGCAAACAAACAATACATACACAAAATAACAATAATACGGAAAACAAGTAAGTATTAATGGACAATGAAGAAAGTAGAGATTATCCATTGTGCAATCTATTGGGAATAGCGAATACGGGAAACTGGGGCCAAGAAAGTAATGGAAAAAGAAAACCCGAAGGGCTATCAAAGCCAAAAATCCAGAGACGCTAATCCTCACCCATTTTTCCAGCTTATTGGATACATGGCATTTCAGGGAGGAGGAGGAAGGGTGCTAGACAACATGAATAGAGTTAAATCATAAAATTCTGACTGCCTTCAGCCAACACTAGAGGGAGCTCACTGCACACTGTTAGATAGTGAACTTGATAATAATACAGTATGCAGTAAATTCCCCCTAGTAGTGGCTTCACAAAGCCGTCATTTAACTCTATGAAGGAGATATGGAACATTGTATTAGAATAACAAAGTATAGACCACTATAAATACAATTTTTATGAATAAACCTAATTTCGTAGACTAATTCTATGTTACAATGATTCAATGTTAGAAGATGAAGATTATGGTTTTTCACAATAGGGGAAATGCTGAAACGTTTTTGCATGCTCTGGTAAACACCTATGCCCATGTCTACCTCAAAGAAGCTTGATGTATGAGTGAATGATGAGCTTATAATTGTGGTTTAGCACTATATGTAGGTATGTTATTTTGGCTTAAGCCATACTTCCAATTATAAAACAACTATTGAAAAATGAATAGGACAAGTGGATATAAGAAACTGGGATATCTCTTATTAAATATATACTTTCCTTGTCAATTATCGGACTGATCTTTTTAAATCTATGGAGAGGGGAAGGGGAGGAGGAGGCTGCTGGAAAAGATATACAAATAACTGCTATACTGTGAGACCGAGAGCTGTAACACTTGTGTAAGACTCCACTAATGCAGACAAAGAGGCAGTAAGTCAATTAACGCCCTCTTCTTCCCCCTCGCCTCTCCATAGACTTGTGTGTGAGCCGAATATGGAGATGTACTTTGTATACATAAATAGCTGCATGGAAATAAGAAGGAGGAGAGCAGAGTGCAGAGATTCTATGCACTGACAGCCTGTTATCTTAAAGCATAGTAATGGTAAAAGAGCTACCTGACTCGCAAAGTAATAGAGTCCAGCAGCAGCCTCCTCCTTCCCCTCCCCTTCCCATATACTAATATGTAGAAAGTAACTCAGCTTGTTAAATGGAAAAATAAACATATTTTTTTAATAAGAAATATTACAAAGTTTCTTATATTCACTTGTGCTATTCATTTATGAAATGTTGTTTTATAATTGGAGTTACACTTTAAGCTGGACATACACATGACTGAATGGCTTGTTTACCTGACGGCTGTCTCGCCTGACTACTCTATATACATCATGACTGGCTCTGCCGAAACAGTGCATGAGTCCGTACATATCAGATGATCATCCGATCCTGCCAAAATTGGCAGAACATGGGTTTGGCCTACAAGGGAGCCTTCACACAGAGTTTACGCTCCACTCATTCAGACGCGTAAACATGTGTCAAAGTGAGTGCTGTAAAACACAATCCCATAGACTTCAATGTGTGCCAGTCTTACGCGCACTACACATTGAAATGAATGGGTTTAAAAGCCTCCCATTGATTTCAATGTGTAGTGCGCGTAAGACCGACACATTGAAGTCTATGGGATTGTGTTTTACAGCACTCACTTTGACACGTGTTTACGCGTCTGAATGAGCGGAGCATAAACTCCGTGTGAAGGCTCCGTAAATGTGCCTGAACTGCTATAGGGGTCATTCACACAGAGTAAAGTGGCGCTGATTCTGCCACGATAACTCGCGGTAGAATAAGCACTGATAAAAGCCTCCCATTGACTTCAATGTGTTCTGCGCGGAAGACGGAACCCATTGAACTCAATGGGAGTCTTTTTATCAGCGCTTTTTATCGTGGCAGAATCAGCGCCACTTTACTCCGTGTGAATGATCGCATAAACTGTGTTGCTAAGTATTTTGGATCAGGTGAAATCCATTTGCTGTCTCTGTTGTAAAAAGTCTTGCTGCTGTGTTGTAGAGAACACGCACCAGGTTGTACAGATCAGGGATATAAAGCACATGGGCAGTGGGTGACATATTGTTGTACATTGTACATTTTTTTTTTTACCCTTTTTGTGCCGGTAAGAATTATTTTTGACCTCCACTATTTTTGATGGGATTTCTATATACAAATTTCCTATTCAATCCCTCTATCTAGCGCGACCAGTAATTAATCTTCACAGAAGCAAACCAAAGCAGACCCCCCCCCATCTATGATCCCGGGTTCTATTCTTTATTGCTGCTAATTGCTTTTTGATGTTCATTGCTGTTTCTGCTTTTCTAAATTCAGTAATAGAAGTGGCGTACATATCATTATACTGGTTATTAGCTCCTCTTGGGCACTTCAAAAAAATAAATAAAAAAAACCCCTGGAAAACTTTCATTTTATTCAACAGACACAAATACGCATGACTGGAGGGCTATATTATCATTCTGCTCCTGGTTAAAATAAACACAGGCAAAATGTTAATGGCTTTATAATATGGAAGAGATAATTAATCCCTTTGCTGTAGGAAAGGCTTTGTAATGTGAAACAAAAAGGTTGGCTAGATTCACCGCTTTATGGTAATAATATGATCCGAGAAAAAAATAAAACACATACATAAGACTTAATCCAGCGGTAAAATAGACTATAGCCTTATAGCAACACAGTAAAAGTACATAAAAATTTTAGAATCTCTAATAAACAGGTAGGCATTAATTCACGTGAATAATAGCAGTGCAAGATTAAAATAATGCAGATTGTTGATTGTTCCTTAAATGGCCAGCAGGTGGCAGCCATCTATGGTGTTGCATCCCATTGGAAACTGTAGCAGATGCACAGAAAATCAAATGAGTGCCAAAATGTAACACCCAATGACGTGTATTTTTGTACGTTCTTATGGAGAAGGGTCCCAAATGTCAAATTAAAGACAATAATAATAATACTAATAATAGTTGATATAAATTTTTTTATTTGATTACAAATAAATACATTTTACATATAAATATTACATAATTACTTGCTTTTAATTTGAATTAAATAATTAATAATAATAGTAAATAATATTTCTGACATTTGCCTTTGATGGGAAGGGTATATAACGATATAGGCTTACATATTTGCACAGCATACTTTATTTTACTCTACTACTGTAGTCCATACAACATGAAAAAGTAGTATGCAACATGTATGGGAGATAAGGCCAAATAAGCACTTGGCCAATGCAATAGTCCACTGCAAGCAATCATTAATATCATGCCCTCTAGTGGAGAAGACAAGGACAGCGCTCTGCATTTTATATTCAGTGACCACCCCAGACCCTGGTTGTAAACTGTCCAGTCTATCTTTTTGTGTCCCTTCCCCCATGATCCCCAGACACCTCCAAGGCAGCTGTAAAGTCATACTGTCCCAGATGGTGCCAGAAGGTACAGAACAGGGTTGTATAAAGCCAAAGGGAAATTGAGGAAGCCATAAAAATACCTTCAACAGAAGGCCATGGTCTAGAAAGAATGCTGAATATTCTTGAAACCATCTCTAGCCATAGGGCAAACTGCAGAAACTTTCATCTGGCTCATCTGGTTTTCACTCTCACTACGGGTAAAGATTGCTTTCTGTTAATGAATATCGCACCTTTAGTAGGAAATTTGTTTGTGGCATGAATAGCCCATACACAGTGTCACTATGATAGGACATTTCTCTGACAATGCCATGGGGTCAGGTACTTGGTTAAATTACATCATGGCAGCCAAGGCGCACCAATTTACAGCAGTCGCTGGAGCCCGAAGCTCCATCCTCTCTGCAGATAAATAAAGTGACTTTGTGGGCACATTAATCTTCCCATGCAGAAATTAATCCAGCAGGGAAGGGTTAAAGAGCTCAAGACTTGTTCCTGTAGGAGTAGGAGAGGTAATTGGGAAAGGGGCTGCAGAGATGAAAGAGAAGGAGGAAGTAAAAGACAGGAGAGGGAGAGATGAAAGGGAAGGAGGGTAATATAGAGTCACTTAATCACTTTATGACCCATACAAGAGATGATTTCCCCTCCTTTTTCTGTATCCTAGGGGTGAAGGGTGGGCGGCTGTGAATAACACACACACCTGCTTACACACAAACATGCATCTATACAGTGCTTACACAACAGCATGAGCCCTTGGCCACAGACAATAGACACATATATTAACTAGTGGTCTGACGGGTCTACTTAGGATGGGTCAAAGAGCAGACTGACCTGTCAGAAAATGATACACTGAAGTGACCTGTTAAAGTATGCCGAAAACTGTCAGCAAGTATGTAGTCTGCCATAAATGAAATAAAAACATTTACATTGTATACATTGTAATATATACTTTACTAGTACTACATGTATTGTAGAATTGGTAGAGGGTACCTATCACCTTTGTTTGGTGGGGGTCCAGGTACTGGCACCTCACCAACAAAGCAACAGAAACATTTAACGGAGCACCGTGGTCCGTATCCCTTTGTTTCTGGCCAGCTTTGCAAGGCTCTCCTTGAAGAACTGGGCATGTGGTGCAGGTGAGAGCGGAGCATGTGGTGTGCAGATACATATGAGGTCTATAGACTGGAGAGCAGATCACTTAGCTGTGTGCTTCTGCCCCTCCAATTTAGTGATCCATTGGAGTCTCAATATCCAGACCGCCATGGATCAACATTTCTGAAATAATGATTTGTTGGTTTTTATGACCTATCCTATTATAGACTATAAACATTTGCTTGGTGGTGTGTCTGACAGCCGTCCCATGCATATATATATATATGACACCCACACGCATATATATATTTATATGTGTATTGTTTCTTCACTAATTGATGAAATCTCAGAAATTGTTAATATAATTTCGTCCCTAACACTCTCTGTAAATTTCTACAATAGGAGTGGAAAATGTTTTGACACCCTTTCCCCATCCCCATCTGCCCCCTCACGTTCAGGCTACAGATAACTCCCGTGGACACTGTGCAGATGCAGAATACACCCTCCTCCTGCCCATAAGCTGATCCCACTTGGCTGGATAATGGAAACCAGTTAAATTTTACAGAGCAATAAAGTGTTATGAAGACACTAAACATCAGTTTATGGTTAAAGATCAGAGCAGAAGAATAAATTGCAGTTTAACGAAAGTCAAGAGAGCGACAAAGACCTAAAATGGGGGTGGGGGGTTAGAGGGGAATCTGGATGACCTAGCTAATGCACATAGAGACAAGCATGCTTTGCTTTTCTGGAGGGATATTCACACGCTCGGTCGTAAAAGACAAATATATTTCCCATTTATAACTACCATTTATTGTTATTTTCCTATAACTGTCCAATAAAACATAAGGGCATTGCAGACAAATACAAAGCATGTATCTATAGATAGTATGGCAGTGACCAGATACTGGATCATTACGTTACTAAACTATGTCTTCATTTCATGCTGAATGAACAAGGCTGCCCCATAAACAGTGACCACATTGGTGGCTGAACTACAATTCAGGTTGTACTATAGAGCTCTGTCTCTGGGAAGGAAGACGGCAACCATTACTATCAGCCATGATAGCTGTCATGTGGCTGTCACCTGGACTCCGATCGGGTCCTCCCTTGTTCTCTTTGAGCTCTTCATGCAGTGAGTTTATACCTATGCAGTATGAATGCAGATGCATTAGTTGTCCATTAGAGTAGGCCACAACCATAGCCAATAACTCTAAGTTATATTTTCTTTTAGGAAAAATTAAAACAAAAATAAGAAATAGGAAAATTCAGTCTTAAAATAACACCAGAGGGAGGATATACATAGCTTTGCCCCACAGTTAACGACAGAGATGGATAACACAGCCCAACTTTTTGCTAAACATTTCCATAATCTTTCTTAAACATTCCTGCACAACATTGTGCCGCATATGTTTGTGCAACTCCTGTTCATAGCTGACTGCGCTGCTGCATCAGACCTAGATCCAGTAGCAAACCACTTCTGGCTGCTGTGAGTTCAAAGTTAACCATATTTGCTCTCTCCTCCTCACTTCTCTCAGTATAAGGGCACCTTCACATGGCTGATACGCTGGCTGCTTTAGAACGTGTAAACGTTCCGTAGCAGCGGCGTCTAAAGCAGATCGCATTGATTGCTATGGGAGCCGGCAGACGCGCGCTCGCCATAGAAATGAATGGGTTGCTTTTTCCATTCATTTCTATGGGGAGCGCACGTATGCCGGCTCCCATAGAAAACAATGGGAACTCCTTTAGACGCCGCTGCTACGGAACGTTTACACGTTCTAAAGCAGCCAGCGTATCAGCCATGTGAAGGGGCCCTTAGGCCACTGTCATATGTGACATTTATACATCCATGTTAAGATCGCTAGTCCTGAATGCAGTCTAATGACCTGACCACATCATATGACTTCTCAGGGAGAGGGGGCAGTGCCAGTATCAGAAAGAGGTGAGATCTTGTGAGAACTAATTGATCAGCATCACATCTGGGAGAGGAGATGGCAAAGGAGCAGGTTGCAAGCTGCATATCAGGGGTGACTAAAAATTGAAGATGGCAGCTTGACCTGCAACTTTTTTTAAACTAATGATAGTCATTGACATATAGGTAAAATCGTTTTTGCCAATATCCATTAATAACACTATAAAGTTGATATAATTTTCTTTGTATCGTTTCCTTGATAGTCAGAGTTTAATCTGGTAAAGTTCATGTATTTGGGGTAAATGTTGTGTGTTTGTCTGGTGGACTGGTGGATGAATGTTGGTTCCAGACGAATGACAGCAGTATATAATCTAATGTGTATGGCAAGCTTTAGACTATAGCCTAAACTACATATTCTGAGGTATGTTGCAAGATTATATAAGTAGTTATACTTACAAAGTCATCTTTTAGGCCTCATGCACACAAATGAAGAAATTATTGGGCATGTCCTATACCTGGTATGGTTCAGTGGTAACCACAGATAGCATGCAGATACTAATCCATGTGTGCTCCATGCTATTTTTACTACCCGGAGATTGCACACAGCCCTTAGTACAGATTTGAGCTCCAGACATGTGGGTTCCTGTGCAAGACCAGTCTCTGTCCAACTCATTTTTATTACCACTGGTTTTACGCCATGTATTTTTGGCCGAATGCAACTGGGCAGAGAATGGTACTTTACATGGGCAGATATAAAACGTTCCTGGCAAGCAACGTGCTCAATATCTTTCCTTATTTTTATTATTATTTTCTCATGAAAAAAAGGAAGGGATCACACCCCCGCTGTGCTCGAGATTTCAAGAAAATTGGAAAAAAAATGGTAGTTAAAGCCCATAAGATCTGGTTCTCTGGAAAGAAGGAACTTAATGAAGTATATTGCCGACTAACTGCTCTCGGTAAGGTCGGCTTGATTTTAAAATTATGGGAGGTAAGCTACTTTAAAATTGCTGAACCTTTGGTGAACCTGCTCCAATAGATGAGGAAATTGTGTAATTTGCAATTTTGTAATACAGTCGTAATATTAGAATCACTCTCTTTACAAGCAGGAGCATTTCAACTGATTTCAAGAAGCCGTCAACATAACCTGGACGATGAGGTATCAGGGATATGAGTGGCATCGATTTTATTTAGCAACAGTTTTTTTTTTTTATTTGCTTTTTTCTTATTAGACAAGAAATCTATGAGAAAAAAATGGCGGCAGGCATCGCTGCGTATTGTAGTACAATGGGTTGTATGCTTGTGTGTTTTATCCTATAGTATAAGGCGTCTCGTGAAGTCATTGTGTGCAGTCATAGGTTATAAAACAAAACAAAGCACTTAGGGTTCATTCACATGGAGTAAATGCACGCTCATTTTGGCAAAATACACATGTAAAAATAAGACTCCCATTGACTTCAATGACATATTTTACACGTGTGAAAAAACGCCTCGCGGACCCGAATGACGGAAACCCAAAAGCTAGTGTGAACCTAGCTTTAGGCTCAGGCAAAAACTGTAGAAAAGTTGCTTTTTGTTGCAGATTTTGCTGCATTTTTTTTTTTTTTTTTGAGCCAAATTCAGGAGTGGATTTAGCAGAAGGTAGAAGTAAAAGAGTTTACTATATATTTCCCATTTCTATTGAAGCCATTCCTGGCTCTAGCTCAAAGAACGCTTTTCCATATCATGAGGCCTCAGCCTAAGGCCTCCTTCACACAACTGTACTTTTGATCTACAATTGCAGATTAAAGTACAAACACATGAAGTTCTATGGGCCTGTACACAAAGCTGTAGTTTATGCAGCTGTGTGTCCAGGCCGTAGTGTAAAATATGGAGTGGGTCCTATACCTGTCTGTATTTGCAATTCTGTTCATTCAATGCCATGTATGGGTCAGTAATAAGTACGGATAACACACGGATACCAACCTGTATACCACCCATGCTGTTTTTACTTACCTGTACACTGCACATAGTCGTGTGCAAGAAGCCTGAGGCTAAAGATACAGATTTTGCAGTATATTATATGAATGATTGGACTCCTTAGGAGAAATAAAAAAAAACAAAAAAAACCCCACAAGCATATTAGATATCTCTGTGTCTGAAAATCTAAAAATATTTTCCCATATCATGAATACCGTAGAAGGAAAAAAATGCACAAATCATTTTCTTGTCGATTTACCTCCCCCCAAAAAATGTAATAAAAAGTCACGTCTATGGGACACCGCTACACTACCCATAGCCGCTGCTACTAAAAGGGTGGACGTAGCAGGAAACAGCTGATTTGTGGGGGTCCCTGTAGTTGGACGCCCACTAATCGAGAATCAATGGCTTCGCTTAAGGATAGGACATCAATTTTTAAAAGCTGGATAACCCCTTCAAATAAAGGAACGTGCCAGATTGTTTTACTTTCTGTTAAGATAGTAACAATGAATTGGAACCTTCATTGTTATCTTTTGTTACATCCAAAGGGTCTTCCAAGCCGGTCGATTAGGATTTTTATAGAGTAGTTCCCCCTATAAACGCCTGAGCCATAAAGAAATAAGGGAAGTGAGTCTGGGGGAGTCAAGGATCTCAGTTGCTTAGAAACAAAAGACATTACGTATGCTATCAAGTTAGAGTTTTCTGCAGGTGTTTTCAAGTCAGAACACATTCCATAGGAAATAGAGAATTCCCAGATCTATGATGTGTATAGTTATTATGCCAGGTACACACAGGGTTGTAAGCAGTCACTTATCAACGTCACATTGTAGAATTATTCATCAACATAAAACAGGGGCCTCTAAACAAACCGAAATGCTGTAGATTGTAATCCATTGTATTGTTTTCTAGATCTTTGAGAACCCTTTATACTTTATTAAGCTAATGTCAGCCGCCAATTCTGAATGCACTCTACTAGTTGTAGATTTGCTCTAAAGGACCACTTATTGCAGGCAGCATGGTGGCTCAGTGGTTAGCTCTGTCACATTCAAGCACTGGAGTCCTGGGTTTGAATCCTGCCAAGGACAACATCTGCAAGGCGTTTCTGTGTTCTCACCATGTTTGCGTTGGTTTACTCCAGTTTCTTCCCATACGTTAAAGACAAACTGTTAGGGAGCTTGGATTGTGAGCCCAATATGGGACAGTGATCATACATCTATAAACCCCTCAGATAACAGCTGACTCCCAGTGGTAAGAACTTCACTTTCACCTTGAAGCTAGGTGCATGTCTGTGCTTGGGTTTCTGTTCTTTGGGTCCACTTGGAGAAAAATGGAAACCCAATCTGCTTTAAAAGCGGTTACCGCAGACCCCATAGACTATAATGGATTCCGCCCAGTTTCCACTCGAAAAATGCAGAGAGAAAAGTCCTGCATTTTAAAAGCAACATGGGGAATGGAATCCCTGAGCACTCACCGAATGCAGATATGAACTAACTCTTAGGGTCAATTTACACGGAGTAAACACACGGAGTAAAAATAAGACTCCCATTGACTTCAATGACATTTTTTATAAATGTAAAAAAAACACACTTTTTGGCGTATTTTTTACACGTGTCAGAAACCATCCAGTGATCTGCATAAACAAATACTCCTTCTTCTAGAAATTACCATGAATTGTGCTGGGCTGCAATACCAAACACAACCATGGACAGATGTGGCACTGTTTACTGAAAAAAAAAGTAAATCCTCTTTGTTAGTTGTTAGTGCTTTGCATTTTTGGTTACATTGTAAACGTTCCGAAAACATATAAAAACAAATGGTTCAATGTCCCTATAGGTTTCTATAGGAACAACATTTAAAGAGGACCTTTCACCATATCCGGGCACATGCAGTGTTATATACTGCCAGAAAGCTGACAGTGCGCTGAATTCAGCGCACTGTCGGCTTTCCCGATCTGTGCCCGGTGTGAAGAGCTTACGGCCTGGTACCGTAGCTCTTCTATGGTCAGAAGGGCGTTTCTGACCATTAGCCAGAGACGTCCTTCTGCCTCGCGGCGCCAATCGCGCTGTGCTGTGGAGCCGGGAGGAACGCCCCCTCCCTCTGCTCGCACAGCTTGTCCGTAGACGAGCATTAGCAGGAGAGGGAGGGGGGAGTTCCTCCCCGCTCCACAGCACAGCGCGATTGGCGCCGCGAGGCAGAAGGACGTCTCTGGCTAATGGTCAGAAACGCCCTTTTGACTGTAAAGCGCTACGGTACCGGGACCGATAGCGCTTTACACCGGGCACGAATCGGGAAAGCCGACAGTGCGCTGAATTCAGCGCACTGTCAGCTTTCTGGCAGTATATAACACTGCATGTGCCCAGATATGGTGAAAGGTCCTCTTTAAAGAGCATAAATAGCAGAAGTGACCAGTTTTTGGTCACACACATGCGTATAGCAAGCAGCACACATCTGTTCTTTAAGGCCCCAAATTATGGATCGACTGATATAAGCGCAACATTTCTAGCACAACAACTATAGTAAGTCTGTCCAAAGATATGTAAAAACTCCTTTCCAACCCCAAATAGGGCAACCAGAGTAAATTCCTGAATCAACACCCCAACCGAAATACTAGTTCCAATAACTTTTCATATTTTTGCTTTCAAGAAATTCATTCAGTCCCCTCTTGAACTAGTACAAGTTATCAGCCATCATCACACCCTGTGGCAGTGAGTGCCATAGTCTCACCACTGTTATTGTAAAAAAGCCCTGTCTAATTTTTTCCCCAGACGTAGCAGATGCCCTCTTGTCATTATTACTGTCCATTTAATCTGTGTTTTTTCTAGCTTGAACAACCCCGTGTCTGCTAACCTGATAACCCATCCCCTTGAATATACACGTGGACAAAATTGTTGGTAGCCCTCATTTAATGAAAGAAAAAACCACAATGATCACAGAAATAACTTGAATCTGACAAAAGTAATAATTTACCAAACTACATGTTGACAAGCCACAAAGCTTCTGGGAGAATGTTCTATGGACAGATGAGACGAAAATGAAACTTTTTGGCAAGGGACATCAGCTCTATGTTCACAGACAGAAAAATGAAGCATATCTTGAAAAGTACACAGTCCCTACTGTGAAACATGGAGGAGGTTCTGTTATGTTCTGGGGCTGCTTTGCTGCATCTGGCACAGGGTGTCTTGAATCTGTGCAGGGTACAATGAAATCTCAAGACTATTAAGGGATTCTAGAGAGAAATGTGCTGCCCAGTGTCAGAAAGCTTGGTCTCAGTCGCAGGTCATGGGTCTTGCAACAGGATAATGACCCAAAACACACAGCTAAAAACACCCAAGAATGGGTAAGAGGAAAACATTGGACTATTCTGAAGTGGCCTTCTATGAGCCCTGACCTAAATCCTATTGAGCATCTTTGGAAGGAGATGAAACATGTAATCTGGAAAAGGCCCTTCAAATCCGAGACAACTGGAGCAGTTTGCTCATGAGGAGTGGGCCAGTATACCCGGTGAGAGGGGCAGAAGTCTCATTGACAGTTACAGGAATCGTGTGATCGCAGCGATTGCCTCAAAAGGTTGTGCAACAAAATATTAAGTTACAGGAACCATCATTTCTGTCCAGGCCTGTTTCATGGGTTTTATATTTAAAAAAAAAATTATGTTGAAGCGAAAAGCAATGTCTGACTTTCATTTGCTCATTTTCATAGAATTTTTATATATTATTACTTTTGCCAGATTCAAGTTATTTCTTTCTTTTTTTTTTTTTATGTAGATTGTGAGCCCCACATAGAGCTCACAATGTACATTTTTCCCTACCATTATGTCTTTTTTGGAATATGGGATGGAAATCCATGCAAACACA
Organism: Leptodactylus fuscus; assembly: GCF_031893055.1. Taxonomy (NCBI): domain Eukaryota; kingdom Metazoa; phylum Chordata; class Amphibia; order Anura; family Leptodactylidae; genus Leptodactylus; species Leptodactylus fuscus. The sequence goes on along the minus strand of NC_134266.1, from coordinate 232,628,621 downwards.
GGGAGAACATAAAAACTCCTTGCAGATGGTTTTATGCCCTTGATGGGATTTGAACACCAGGACTCCAGCGCTGCAAGGCTGCAGTGCTAACCACTGAGCCACCGTGTGGCCCCTAGATTCAAGTTATTTCTGTGAACATTGTGGGTTTTTCTTTCATTAAACAAGGGGGACCAACAATTTTATCCACGTGGGTACCTCTACACCCACTCTATTTCCAGTACGTCTTTCCTACTATATATAGATGCCCAAAATAGCGCGTAGTATTTCATATGTGGTCTACAACAATTTGTAGAAGCAACACTATGGCATTTACTAAGGTTGTTGTGCCTTTACAGTGGCCAAAAATGCACTTAGACATGAGTTATACCACAGTCCCGGACTGATATAGATTTGAGATCTGGTGCACCTACATGTACTAGAATTACTAAGGCTACATTCAGATCTGCGTTGACTCCGACACAGAGTCCATGAACAACAGAGAGCAAGCGATAGTGTGAGCCTAGTATCAGAGGCCAGAACCTCTTAGCAAATCTAGCGAGACGTGTGCCTGGCGGGGAATCAATTAAGACTGGCATAAGAACGCTGTCTTTGCTATGAGCATTTATTTCTCTTTTTTTTTTTTTTTTTTTTTTTTTTTTTTTACTGAGGAACATATAAAAACATATACAGTAAAGAAAAAAGGAAACCCATCCAAGCCAACCCCTTCTAAGGCTGGGTTCACACAGGGTTTTTTGGGCTGGATTTTGATGCAGAATTCGCCTCAGAATCAGTATCAAAAAACCACCTCCCATTGACTTCAATGGGAGCTGTTCACTTTATTTTTCCACGAGCAGTTTCCTCCTGCTCCCGGAAAAAAGAAGCGACCTGTCCTTTCTTGCCACAGCTTCCACAGCGCAAACACTCCCTCTCGACTAGGCCCATTCATTTAGACCTAATCCAGAATGGAATGCCGGTACACTGAACTGGCTTTCATGTCAAAATCTGGCCCAAAAAACCCCGTGTGAACCCAGCCTTAGTCAGGAAAAAAACCCTTCTCAATAATTAGGGTCAATGCACACAGAGTTTTTTGGCGAGAATTTTGACACTGAATCCGCCTCAAATCAGCCTCTAAAAAAAGCCTCCCAATAGAACTCTATTGGAGGCTTTTTTTGGAGTCTGATTTTAAGGCAGATTCAGCGTCAAAATCCTCGCCAAAAAATTCTGTGTGCATTGACCCTTAGGGTAATAAAAAACATCCAAGCTGTGAATTCAACCATTTTTGAAAGAATTCAACCATAAGGCTAAAAAAGAAAAGTTTTTCTAAGGCTAATTTCTTATTGACTTGATGCTTCCAACCCAATAATATAAGGACCTTTACAAAGATCCAAAATTTAGCAATTTCTAATAGTGCAAATTCCTTTCTCGGTGCATCCAATGATTTTATTTGCCTTGGCAGCAGCTGCCTGGTACTGGTGGTTAAAATGAAGTTTCCTGTTTACCAATACCCCCAAGTCTTTTCTAGCAGTAGATTTACCCAGTGTTTTATTATTCAATATATAATTGTATCACTTGTTTCCATGGCCCACATTAAAACTCATCTGCCATTTCTGTGTCCAGCTTTCCTAAATCCCTCTGAACTTATTCTACTATCCTCCTTTATGATAGAAACCATGATAGTACTTAAGGGTTAATAAAAAAAATATTAGAAAGAAGAGGACCAGATACTGACCCCCGTGGTACCCCACTGGTTACTGTGACTCAGAGTACGGACCATTAATAATGCATTAAAAACTGCAACAAAAAATTAGGCCTATTTTATAAACCAGTGAAAGTACGCTAGGGCTATGTTCACATCATTTAAAATACATGCCAAAAAACTGATATATTTTCAGTAGAATTTGTGCCTAGAATCCAAACATCGAACAGCTCTATTCAGTAGCCTAAACTACTTGTGGCTACCTGCTGCGGCTCTACATCAAGAACTGACACGTTGATTCTCTTTTTCTTTGTTGCTTATTTGAAATCAGTAAACTGAAAATTCTTCAGAGTATGAACGCATTTCCCATTTCACCACTTCCCACCACTGAAATTTTTGGATTTTTACTCCCTGCCTTCCAAACCCGTAACTTTTTTATTTTTCTGTTGACAGAGCCATATGAGGACCTAAGGTTTGCAGGATAAATTGTACTTCATAATGGTCGCATTTAATATTCCATATAATGTATTGGGAAGTTGATGAAACAATTCAGAATGGGGTGAAATTGAAGAAAACTGTGTTTATTCTAATGGGCTTTGTTCTTACGCCATTCACTGTGCAGCCAAAATGATAAGTCACCTGTATTCTATGGGTCGGTATGATTCCGGGGATACCAAAATGACAGAAGTTTTATATTTTAACCCTTTAAAAAAATCCAAAACTTTGCATAACTTCGTGTGACTTCTTGAAATTTCCTAGTACAGGGATGCATAAAGCGTCATATGTACTTTCTAGTTATACCATTTTCTGGAATCTCTATTGCTTTGCAAATTTTTATGAGAGGTGAAACTGTGAAAAAACGATAGGTCGGCTCACTGTATGGGAAAAGTATTTTTATGTTTTATGTAGACTGAGGGTTTTAGGACACAGGGATACCTAATTTTATGTGTTTCACGTTATTATTTTTTTTTTAAATTATCTTTACTTTTATATATGTTCTAGAGAAGGAGGGATTTGAATTTGTACTATATATATATATATATATATATATATATATATATATATGAATATTTGTAATGTAATTATTAGGCCCTAATGCAATGCATGTAATACACATCAATGCCAGACAAGCCTGGGGCGTTTAATAGACTCCTGGCTGTCATGGCAATGGATCAATGGCAACAGACCAATGGCAAAATAGTCAAACCTGACCAAAGTGTTTTGGCCATTAATACCCACAACCAGCACAGGCATTAGCATCGGGTCTCTACTGTATAATGCAGCAGAGACCCGGTGGCTGTTGTGGCAGCTCAGCAACTGAACGGCTGTCATATTTAAATACCCAACATCTGCTGTAATACTGTACTATTATTATGGATGTTAGGATGGGATACAATAGACATGTATTTCTTCTAATGTCCATTCATTTCTAATATATTTTTTGTCCAGTTATTGTTAAAGTGGACCAATTATCAGGTCTAAAAAGCCCAAAGACATACACGATCTAATATCTGACTTGTTTATTCAAGTCTGTTCAGCCATTCCAAAGATATAAGCCCTAATAGTGCTGATGCAAATTAGACTATACCAGCAAAGTGGGTGGTAATAATACATGACATATACCACACAAAGACCCCGCCCCAGAGGAACCAATGTTACCACCCACTTGATTAGTATACCCTAATTAGCATCAACACTAATTTATCTTTGGAATGACTAAACAGATCAAGCACCAAAATGCTCAGGGTGACAAATGATGTATATCAGTGACAGGTACTCTTTACATGTGCATTAGTTCAGGTGGAATACTAGCTCTTATTTCTTTATATATTTAGCAAAGTTGATTTTGTGATTCTGGGGTAAAAAATTCCAATTCCGAACTTTCTAAACAAAGGCAGCCGCAGACACAATGACAAAACATTACTATATGTGGCCTATATGAAGACATGACAACACTTCTGTTTAGGAAACATCCTTTGTTTGTTCCATTGATCCCGTGTCTGTAACCGATACGGACTCATTTCCTACACAGCTCGGTGTTACTGCACATATTGGAGTTGGTAACAGGATCCTATTGTCGTAAACTTACATAGGTGAGGAGTCAAGACTTTGAAAGTGAAGTCATGATGACTGTATCACTGAGGTGTCCTGTGATCGTATTATACTGGGCACCTTATCCATTACCTACATTATATATGGACATGTCTTCTTAAAGTTAGTTCACACTCTAAGCTGTGAGTAACTGATATCAACATAGCGGACACCATAGTGTTGCTTTTACATAATATATATATATATATATATATATATATATATATATATATATATATCAACAATGTTAACAGCCACAATATAACTTAGAAAAAATAGTGATCGCACCAATATCAGGTATTGTATTCACTCACAAGATGTAGAACAGCGTGCATCTCCTGATGCATCCTCAATAGGAAATCAAAAATCTACCAGTGTCTTGAAGAAGATGGAAACTGCTTTAATAGAGGAAAACACTATGTATCAATGTGGTTTTGCAATTGACAAAGACCCCTGTGAGGATCAATACGTAATGTTAACAACCAGATAGCCACAACTACATGTCCTAATAAAGCATTCAATTCAGTCAAGTGAATGCTACGGAATATGCTGGCACTATATAAAGTTATTATTATATTATTATTACTGATCTACAACCATAACTGATATCAGATATTAGCGGTCATGTAAAGTAAAACTTCAACCAAACACTTAGACTTCATCTTTGGGCAGATTTTGTATTGATCTCCCATTCCCCAGAGTTTGAGATGCGTTGAGTCAGTCTTGATTGAGAGGGGCTTCTTTCTCCCTCCAGGTGCTCCCACCAGCTGTTCACTTTGCTTATGGGAACTTTTTGCAAATGAGGTTTCGATTCCTCAGTCTAGCTCCATGTTATTGCCTGCATTCAAGATGTCAGCTTCTGCAGGATTCAGCAAAGTCAGGCTATCAAATACAATGAAGATCCTGTCATTGACAGACAGTAAGTCTTATCCTTCTATCTCTGATATATACAAAAAGGCATAGAGGGCATCCTGCTGGGGCCAAAGCGGATCTCACCTTCTGGCATTGTCCAATAAATGTTCTTAGCATTAGACTGAAGAGGAACAGCAGAACACACAGTCTTAAAGTAGCACTCCAACAAACATTTATATTCCTTGACCCGTTAGAACGATATACACAGTCCAGTCACATTAATGTGACCACCTTTCAAAATCCAGAATAACCACCTTTGGCAGAGCGGACCGCTGCGAGACGTGCAGGAAGAGAGGGGATGTTGTGATGATGGTCACTGGGATGTTGAGCCATGCCGACTCCAGTGCCGTGGCCAGCTGCGCTAGGTTACGCGGTTGAGCATCCATGGCGCGAACAACCCAATCGGGGTGGTGCCACAGATTCTCGATTGGGTTCAAGTACGGGGAATTTGCTGGCCAAGGGAGTATGGTAAACTCATCCTGGTGCTCCTCGAACCACACACGTACACTGCGAGCTTTATGACACGTTGCATTGTCCTGCTGGTAGATGCCATCATCCTGAGGAAAAACAATTCGCATGTAGGGGTGAACATGGTCCGCAAGGATAGATACATACTTGTGTTAATCCATCGTGCCTTCCACAATGATGAGTGCACCCAGATGACTGATGACACGAGCCTTCTGCTATTGGTGTGGTCACATTAATATGACTGGAATGTGTATGATGTGAATTATGCTAAAGTTAATCTTTCTGTATTTGTTATTTACTTCCTTCTGGTCCTCAGCTGTGTCATGTGACTGACAGAGCATCTTATGTGAGGACAAGAAGTCAGTTTCTCTATTCATTCCTATAATAGTGTAGATGGGATATGAGACTCATAGGAATGAATAGAGAAAATGACTTCCTGTCCACACAAGGCTCTGTGTCTGGCTGGGTTCACACCAGTGCTTAGCTTCTAGTGTGAACCCAGGGCGTCCTGACAGTCTAGTTAGCATGGCCCCTCCTGACAGTACTGTCTGTAGCTCTTACTGCCCAGCCATGACGCTGAGCGGTGAGGAACAGCCCCCACCAGTACTTGTCTATGGGCGAGTGGAGCGGGGGGCGTTCCTCACCGCTCAGCATCATGGCTGGGCAGTAAGGAACACCCCCTCTGACGGTTAGCGCTATAGGTCCTCTTTAAAGTGTTTGTCCGGACACTATGTGGGCATTTACTATATGTTAGAACAAGACCTGGACGTACAGAGCAGTGCAGAGTAAGGGTAAGTTCACACGGAGTCTTTTGGTCAGGGTTTTGAGGCTGTATCCGCCTCAAAACCCTGACCAAAAATACGGCTCCACTGAAATCAATGGGAGCCGCTCAAGTCTTTTCATTTCTTCCGGCTCCCAGAAAATAGTTACATCACCTGGCTTACATTGACCTTCCTGTGTGTCAGTCTGGTATTATATTTATGAATTATCAAGATCAAGGTGAACAAAACCATACGTATCAAGCCAGATGGAATTGTCACAGGGCTATAGAAGTGCATGGAGACTGACTTAGACTATGAACATTTCTTTTATATTAGAACATGTGATTATTACCAGTCAGTAATGCTATATCCATGGCTGCAAACTAATGCTGCCTCCTGGTATTAGTCAGCCAACAATAACCTTGGACGGGTGGCATGGTGGTGCAGTAGTTACAGTGGTTCCTTTGAAGAACAGGATCCATGGCTTGGATTGTGACCACGACTCGGCCACCAAGTTGTTTATATGGCCTCCCTATGTTTGTATGGGTTTTCTCCTACAACCCAAAATGATGCTGTTAGTTTACTTGACTTCCCATGAATTCATGTTCTTCCAGTGCGTGTATGTGTTTGTAGAGGGGACGGTAAACCCAAGTGTAGAGAATAACCCTGTGTTTACAGGACTGTACCGATTATACTGAAGTATGGGACATAACTCCTAGCAGGATAGATAACTTTAATGCTAAGAGTCCCGCTCCTGGCACATGTTCACTCTAGGAATTTCGCCATACATATAGACCAATTTTCAAGGGTGTAACTTGGTTGTGTGAATGCAGAGTAATAAAGAAAATGTAATATGTTATATTAAATTTTATATATATATATATATATATATATATATATATATATATATATATATACACTAATACGCAAGGGAGTAGATATAGCCGATGCAGAGATAGCAATTTATGCCGGATCTGGAAAGTGAGGGGCCTCTTTACACTACAAGGTGATACTAGTTTTATAGCACATGGTAAGTGGGGGCTCCATTTCAGAATTTGCATTAAGTTACTCCCCTGCTACTATGTATTCCCCCACCTGTAAGACTCATTTAAAGGGGTTCTCCAAAATTGGCAGCTCCTCTAGTATACTGTCCCCAGACTCTATTAGACTCCTTTAGAACAAAGATATTATGTTTATCCTTAGCATATCCAATGGTGTATGCCACCATTTTTTTTTTCTTTTTATAAACTCTGTATTCTGAATAGGAGGTATATAGAGGTGCAGTAAAGGGCTCATGCACCCCTGTGGCACCCTATTACACTAAACGTGCACGTGAGCTGTCATACAGAGTACACTCCCATCTTTTCTTGGACCTGCCAACAGTTATCGGGTATTTGTGTCTGGCATTATTCAGGCACATCCAAATTTTTGTCCAGAGGCCACCACCTACTTTGATCTACTCCTGCATATAAAAATGCATCAAATATTAACTAATTTCCCATTTATGTACAGCAGTAGTCGGGGAGGGACAGAATGACATATGACCGAAGTTGTCCTCTCCATGTTTGTGCTTTACAGTTATCACGACCACACAGAAAACCTCTGATGCAGAATTAATGATCAAGTAGCATTTCCCACAAAACAGTATTTCTGTCAAGCAAGGCGCAGGATGGCAAGAGCACGAGGTGTAATGAGATGCATCACATCCAGACTCCTGCCATTTCCTATACCCGCGTTTGTCTGAATCAAAAATCGCAACCAGAATCTAATCTAATGACATGCACTAAATGTCAGCGGCGCCAATTAATATGCTTCCTAGAACTGACACGACCACAGGCATGAAATAAAAGAAAATTATGTTAATAGGAAGACTCCACTGAACAATGTTCACTATCTTTTCCATTAGCGAATAGTAACAGCTAGTGGCACCTGGGGAATAATCACGCACCAGGTAATGCACAGTTAACAATCCACTGAATTTTGTTCAAGGGAACAACCATTATTTTATTGTTAAATTTACATCTCACCATACTGAGGAGCGGTCTGCGGGAAGAGCTTTATGTGCGCTGCTTCTGAGCAGGCTACATTGTGTTCTACATTGATCAAATTGCAAGGGGGCAAATTGAAGCCAAGTCTGAACTTTACTGAAAAATAGGAAGCACACACTGGTGCATATAACTGCTGAATATACATCCAACACATCTACATAATGGAATAATGCGGAAGACGTGGATGTAAGCCCTCACTTCCACTAATTTAAAGGGGACATTTCACCACCAACTCCACATCATTGCATATTTTGTATAGGTGCACTGGTTCCAGCACACTCAGAATTTTTTCTCTAGCTGCCGCCATTCCTGAGAAATAAGTGCAGTTAGCTTTGGTGCCTTATATGATAATCAATTTCTTTAACCGGTTAAGGACCGCCGTACGTAAATTTACGGCCTGCGGTCCAGGTACCTAAAGACCGGACTATTGTAAAAATACGTCCTGTCTTTAGGTACCTATTTCACGGGGGGAGGGGTGCCGGGGGGACAGGGGTTAGGTGTTACTAACACCTAACCCCTTCCTCAATAACGTCCAGTCGGAACTGAGTCCGACTGGACGTTTTAACCCTTTCGATCGCGCCGTGAAACATCACGGCGCGATCGAAAGGCATCCGCCAGCAATTGAATCAGATCGGCACCCCCCGCGGCGAGATCGGAGGGTGCCGATAGCAGTAAAAGGTAGTCTGGGGTCTGGCCAGTGACCCCAGACTGCCCGAAGCCCCCACATACCTGGTGATCCTGCCAGGACCTTCTGATGTCAGGCTGTGCGTCTACACAGCCTGACATCCTGCTACGGAATGCCATGTGGGACACCTGCATGCTGTGTCTCACATGGCATTCTATATCAGCAAAGTATTGCTGATTGAAGTGTCCTAAATGGACACATGAAAAAGTAAAAAAAAAATGAAAAAAAAATAAAATGAAGTGTATGAAAAAAATTAATAAAGTTATAAAGCCCAAAAATCCCTTTTTCTCAATAGAAAATGAATTATATAAAAAAAAAAACTAAAAAGTAATAAAAACAATGCATATTTGGTATTGTCGCGTCCGTAACAATCTGTACAATAAAACTGAAATAATACTTAATGTACACGGCGAACGCCGGAAAAAAAAACCGGAAAAAACTCGCCGGAAGTAATGATTTTTCGCCATCTCTCCATACAAAATATGCTATAAAAAGTGATCAAAAAGTCATATGCATCCGACAACAGTACCAATAAAAAGCGCAGGTTGTCCCGCAAAAAATAAGCCCTCAACCAACTCTGTCAACCAAAAAATAAAAATGTTACGCCTCTTAGAAGATGCGATGCAAAAAACATTGATTTATGTCCCCAAATGTGTTTTTCCTCTGCAGAACTAGTAACACATAAAAAAATAATATAAATGAGGTATCGCCGTAACCGTACCGACCCGCAGAATAAAGGGAACATGTTACTTATACTGTACGCTGCATGGTGTAAAATTAAAAAAGTAAAATTCAATGCCAGGATTGATTATTTTTTTTTTAAATCCAGCAAAAAAGGGTTAATAAAATGTATTCAATAAGATGTAGACACCCAAAAATGGTGTCATTACGAAATGCATCTCATCCCGCAAAGAATAAGCCCTTATATGGCCGCGTCACCAGAAAAATAAAGAAAATATAGCATCTCACAATGTGAAGACAAAAACCCTCAAAAATCGCCAAATTATTAGAACACAACTGGCTGCGTCAGGAAGGGAATATATAAGCTGTGTGAGCGAATGTCAGGGGACATCCCAGATTTACAGCTTATGAGGGAAAAGACACCAGAAGTGACCCCCAGAGTGACCCCCAGAGTGACTCCCCCAATCATAGGAGCTACGGGGACATAGTAGGGAATTTGGTGTTTGCAATGTCCTCCGCACCGCTTATACATTCCCTCTTCGCCATCCGCTGTGCAGTCACGTCCGGGATACTAATACTCACTACACCCACTGATAAATTCTTTGAGGGGTGCAGTTTTCAAAATGGGGTCACTCCTGGTACCCCATGGAATCCACTTTTCTGGTACCTTACAGGCTCTACAAACATGACATGGCGTCCAGATACCAAACATCTGAATCTGTATTCCAAAAGCCGCATAGCGCTCCTTCCCTTCTGCGCCCTGCTGTGCCCAAACTGCAGTTTATGACACATGTATGACACTGGTGTACCCCGGATAACGGACATAATGTCATATGTGGGTATAAACTGATATTAGGACACAGCCGGACACAGAAGGGAAGAAGGGTCATTTGGTTTTTGGAGCGCAGACGGTTTGGTTTTTGGATGCCATGACACTTTTGTAGAGCTGAAACGCTAGTAAAGTGGAATCCCCTGATATGAGACGTTATTTTGGAAACTACACCCCTGAAGGATTTCTCCAGGGGTACAGAGAGCATTTTTAACCCCCAAGTGTTGCTATAACTTATTATCCATAAATGAATACGAAGCGGATTGTGAGAGGTGAAAATGACCATTTTTCCAGGAATACGTCCTTTCAGTGCGTAATATGTTGTGCCCACCTTGTATCAGAGATGAACGCTCTAAAAGCTGTTGTGCCCAGGATACCCGTTTAACAGTTTTTGGAGTGTCTCTGCTGACATAAGTCGGGCACAACATGTTGCACACTGAAATGGCAAATCTGTAAAATTTTCATTTTTAACTTCTCTATCAGTTGCGATTTCATTTCTGGAAACTAAATAAATGCAACACTCAAGGGTTAAAAATTCTCGCTACACCACTTGATAAATCCCATCAGTGGGGTAGTGTCCAAAATGGGGTGACAAGTCTGCGGATTCCACTTTATTGGCAATTCAGGGGCTTTGCAAAAGTGGCATGACGTCCAAAAACCAAACTGTGCTCCAAAAACCAAAATAGCGCTCCTTCCCTTCTGTCCCCGGCTGTGTCCAAACAGCCATTTCTACCCACATATGGTATTAAGTCCGTTATCCGGGGTACACCAGTGTCATACATGTGGGCATACACTGCTATTTGGGTACCCAGCAGGGTGCAGATGTGAAGGAGCGATATGTGCTTTTGGAGTGCAGATTTAGATTCTTCGTTTTTGGACACCATGTCACATTTGCAGAGACCCTAAAATTGCCCCTACAAAATGGGGTCACTTCTTGGTGAATTCCAGTTTACTGGAACCTCCAGGGCTCTGCAAAAACATCATGGCGCCCAGAGGGTCCCTCTAAATCTGTACCCCAAAAGCTAAAACGCACAGTGGTCCTTCCCTTCTGAGCCCTGCTGTGTGCCCAAGCAGCAGTTTACACCCACATATATAATTTTTTGACCCCCGGGATGGCCCACTTAATAGTTTTAGGAGTGCAGGTCTCTGACAACACAAAGTGGGTGCAATGTATTGGGCACCGAAATGGCATATTTTTAAAAATTTCAATTTTCATTTTGTACATTAATTTTTGGGAAGCATTTTAGGCTCAAAATGATAATACCCCTTGATACATTCCTTGACAGGTGTAGTTTCTAAAATGGGGTCACTTTTGAGGGGTTTCCATTGTATTGATACTTTAGGGGCTCTGCAAATGCGACATGGCCCCTGAAAACTATTCCAGCAACATCTGCCCTCCAAAATCCAAATAGCGTTCTTTCCATTCTGAGCCCCACCATGTACCCATACAGCAGATTATGGCCACATATGGGGTATTGCCCTGTTCAGAAGAAATTGTGTAACAAACTGTGGGAGGCTTTTAATTCTTAAACTATTTACAAAATTAAAACTATGGCGCTAAATGGACAATTTATTGGGAAAAAAAAGTAATTTTTCATTTTCACGTCCCAATGTTAATAAAATCTGTGAAACACCTGTGAGGCCAAAATACTCACTCTACCCCTAGACAAATTCTATGAGGGGTGTAGTTTCCAAAATGGGGTCACTTATAGGGGGTTTCCACTGTATTGGTACTTTAGGGGCTCTGCAAATGCGACATGGGACCTGAAAAATATTCCAGCAAAATCTGCCCTCCAAAAGCCAAATAGCCCTCTTTCCATTCTGAGCCCCGCCATGTTCCCATACAGCAGATTATGACCACATATGGGGCATTTCTGTGTTCAGGAGAATTTGTGTAACGAACTTTATGGAGCTTTTTCTCCTTTATCCTCTTGTGAAAATTAAAAATTTGGGGCTAAATTGACAGTTTGTTGGAAAAAAAGTAATTTTTCATTTTCATGGCCCAATGTTAATAAAATCTGTGAAACAGCTGTAGGGTCAAAATGCTCACTCTACCCTTTAATATGTTCTGTGGGGGGTGTAGTTTCCCAAATGGGGTCACTTTTAGGGGGTTTCCACTGTATTGGTACTCTAGGGGCTCTGCTAATGCGACATGGCACCTAAAATTATTCCAGCAAAATCTGCCATCCAAAAGCCAAATAGCGCTCCTTCCATTCTGAGCCCCGCCATGTTCCCATACAGCAGATTATAGCCACATATGGGGTATTGCCGTGTTCAGGAGAAATTGTTTAACAAACTGTGGGGGGCTTTTACTCCTTTAACCCCTTGTGAAAATGAAAACTTTGGAGATAAAGTGACATTTTAGTAATTTTTCATTTACACATCCCAATGTTAGTAAAATCTGTGAAACAACTGTAGGGTCTAAATGCTGACTATACCCCTTGATGAATTCTGTGAGGGGTGTGGATTCTAAAATGGGGTCACTTTTGGGGGGTTTCCATTGTTTTGGTACTCTAGGGTCTCTGCAAATAAGGCATGGCGCTGAAAATTATTCCAGCAAAATCTGCTGTTCAAACACCCAGTGTCGCTCCTTCCCTTCCATGCACTGCCGTGTGCCCAAAAATCAGTTTACGCCCACATGTGGGGTATTTCTGTGCACGGGAGAAATTGCACAATAAACTGTCAGATACATTTTCTCCTTTAACCCTTTGTGAATGTGTTAATTTTGGGTCTAAATGAATGTATTAGTGAAAAAAAATGAAATGTCTAAATTTCACTGCCATATTATTTTTATTCTTATGAAATGCTTAAAGGGTTAACAAACATCCCAAATGCTGTTTTGAATAATTTGAGGGGTGCAGTTTTGAAAATGGGGTAATTTATGGGGGTTTCTATTATACAGGCCTTTATAATTCCTTACAGAACTGAAGTGGTCCCTAAAAAATTGGTTTGGAGAATTTTCTTGTAAATCTGGAAAATTGCTGTTACACTTGTAAGCTTTGTGACGTCCAAAATAAATTAAAAGACAATCAAAAGATGATGCCAATATAAAGCAGAGATATGGGAGATAATATTTATTCATGTATTTGGATGGTATGACTATCTGCCTGAAAAGCAGAGAATTTCACATTTTGAAAATTGCAATTTTTTTCAAATTTCCATCAAATTTCCTAGTTTTTTTTTATAAATAAATGCAAAAATATTGATTAGTGTTTACCACTAACATGAAGTATAATGTGTTACGAGAAAACAATCTCAAATTCATTTGTGTAAGTTAAAGCGTCTCAAAGTTATTGCCATTTAAAGTGACACATGTCAGTTTTGAAAAAAGAGGCCTGGTCTTTAACATACTTTTGGGCCTGGTCCTTAACCGGTTAAGCGGGTGGTGTCAGGCAGGAGCAGCTAAAAGGGTGTGATTCAGAGCTCTCGGACACTGTCTGCTTCTGATACAGTCAGAATCACTAACCTTTGTCTTCTCCTGCCTGATATTGATAAGGTCAGAGTCACGTTTATGACTAATTGACCAATAATCCCGGGTAACTGTCATTGTCCTAATTAATTAGGCTGAGTGCCAGGCGGTAAAGAAGTCACACCACTCTATGTGTTTGGTATTCGTTCTTCTCTCAGCAAAAGAATGAGCTGACCCACTTTTTAATAAAAAAAACCAGGGGTTAAATAGTAGCAGAGAAAGGAAGTGATATAACAACAACGTAAGTTTTCATATTCATTCCTGATTGGTATGGGACATCTCAATCAAACAGAAAGAGTTTAAGCAGTGCCATATATGCCAGCTACTCCCGGTCCTGCATGGTAACCTTGGGGAGCTGTCTTCTGGCATCAAGCCAAGCATTTGTTTTTCTTGCGCCCATCCTGGATGCAGGCGCCATCTTATCATATAACATTATACCAGTTTCAAGCATAAGCAACTATATCTAGTATTCAACTTTTAACAATAACAATGTTTTTGCATACATTAAATGATTATAAACTTGACAACACCACCCACTTTACAATAATACAAAGTCTAATTGACACATCAGGCATGAGTTTGCTTGGGAGTAGTGGGCACAAGAGGAAAAATTCCAACCACAGGGAAATCAGTGGAGCCACACCTATTAGGGTCCATTCACATGGAGGAAAATGGTGAGGAATTTGGTGTGGAATTTTCCACGCTGGAAAAAAAGTCTCCCATTGATTTCAATGGGTTCTGCTAGCTTTTTTTTTTCCACTAGTGGAATTTTCTGCTAGTGGAAAATTCCACACCAAATTCTTCACCATTTTCCTCCGTGTGAATGGACGCTGAATGGTCCCTTAAAGGCGACAAAGAAGTTAAGTTGGTGGAGGTAGTAAAATGTTCTCTTTAACAGCCTGTCCAATGTTCAGGGGGAAAAGGGCCATATAACATAACTATATAACATATAAAAGGGCCTGTAACCACCAGATCCTTAGTTACTGCCCTTTGACTTATTACTTGCTTATGCATGGGCTCAAATCTCCATAGCAATAACTTCCAACCATTTCAACAAAGAGGACTCTTTAGCAAAAATGTTCTACTCACATGGAATCCCAAATATACCCCATTTGTAATGTGAACATCTCTTGCCATTGCTATATTATGGGGAACACCTAACAATGTTTTCCACAGAAGTCTAATTTGGAAACACTATATATACAATAGTTGGCACAAGCATTGAATGAAATGAATAAATCTAGAAAAATGTGATGTTATTAAAGGGAGTCTGTCAGCAGTAAATTGGTTAGAAACTTAACCCCAGTACCATGTAGAGGAAATTCTACCATTTCCAAATATGCCTCTGTTATTCAGCTTTAGAGCCTCATAAATCAATGTTTTATTTATTGCAAATGAAGGAAAAAGTGCTTGGTCTGGGAATATAAAGCAGGGGTCAAAGTCCAGCAAGTTAAAGGGGTTTTATGGGCAGAAAATCTTTTTTTTTTTTTTTTTTTAAATATATAAAGGCCTGTTAGTGCTACTGATGGGTTAATAAGCGCACCCATATACCTTTCCTTTAGCAGTTTTTGGAGTGATTATCTGGGTGTCTCGGGTTGCTGCTGCATCCTCTGTGTTTGTTTATACGCTTTAGCTTCCTGCTCTGCAGCTTCCTTTGTAGCTGCTGCACTGGCTCCTTCTCACACCGCCCCCTCCTCCTCCTCTCTCCGTTACAAAACCTTTTGTCTCTCTAAACCTAGCCCCTCTCACCCTGCCTGTCTCACTAAGCCTAGCCCCTCCCACCTTCACTGTCTCGCTAAGCCTAGCCCCTCTCACTGACTAGCGATCCTGCCCATTACTAGCCCCTCCCACCCTCCCCGTCTCCCTGGCTAACCTATTCCGCCTACTACTAGAAGACAGGGAGGACACAGGAAGGCCTAGTAAGTATTGATGGGGATTAGTAGAGGGGCAAGAGTTATGGTGACATTCTGTTTTTGAAGCACTGAAATGGAACGTCACTGAATTATCGGAACGTGTCCCAGAATATGGGTGATTATACATTTTTTTTTAATTGAAGTAAATTAGAAGTTAGGTGAGGAAAGAAGTTTCAAGGTTTCAAAATGATTTAAAAACCCACAAAAAATAAAATAAAAAAACATATATAAAATATTGCCGAAAATGCCCAAACTATCAAAAGTATTTACGGTGATCCATATGATGAAAACTGTAAAAAAAAAAAAAAAAAAAAAAAGGATAAAATGGGCTTTAAAAATTCATATGTATCCCATCAAGGTACCAATAAAAATATCAGCTTGTCCTGCAAAAAAAGAGCCTTTATACAGCTCTGTAGAATGAATTCTTAAAACTTATAGCAGTCAAAATATGGTAATTTGAGATAAAATTTTGTATTGAAAAAAAGTTTTTAACCCCTTGAGGACAAAGCAACTTTCCATTGTTGAGTTTTCATTTTTAACTCCCCATGTTCTAAAACCTGTAACGTTTATATTTTTCTTTTCACATGATCTGTGAGGTTTTGTTTTTTTTACAGGACAAATTGTACCTCATAATGGCGCCATTTAATATTTTATACAGTGCACGAGAAAGTTGAAAGATGAAAAGTTGAAAAGTTCATAATGGTGCGGCATTGGGAAAAAAATAAAATTGTGCCATTCTCTTACCGGTTTTATTTTCATGACATTCACCTTGTGGTAAAAACTGATGTTACCTATATTCTGTGGGACAGTATGATCATGGCAATACAAAATTTATATTGTGTTTTCATGTTTCAATAACTCAAAAATTATAAATGTGAAAAATCGCACGGTCTATGGTAAAATTCCTCTATTACTACTAAGTCTGGCCACATGTATAGTGCAATAGTAATCCTACATTGTTAGGCCTTGAAGCCTACAGAAGGTTCCCATGGAAATGAAATGGCTCGCACAGTCTTCCTTTGTTGCCAGCTCCGTTGCTCTGTGTGGAGCATTGCAGTTTGGTGCAACAGAGCCGCCCTCAGTGCTTCGGACCGATCATCTGCATATTATAAAATAAATAAAATATGTCTTCAATGAAGGCAAAAATTCTCATGTAAAAAAAACCCCATTACATTCAGGTGAGTCTGACCTATCTAACTATGTTGTGGGTTTAATATGCTTCATCTTGGTGACAGACTCTCTTTAAGACTGAGGCCCCACATTGCGGAAATGCAGCTTTTTTTGTTGCAGATTTTGCTGCGGTTTTTTGAGCCAAAGCCAAGAATGACTACAAAAGAATGGGAAGTATGAAGGAAGTTCTTACAATTCTACCTTCTGCTCAATGCAATTCTGACTTTGGCTCCAAAAACCGCAACAAAATAAGCTGCCTTTCCGCAACATGGGGCCTTAGCGAAAGGGGTTAAAACATAATAAAACAATATAAATTGCTGTGATTGTAGTGATCTGCAGAATAAAGATAACCTGTCAAATGGAACAATTGAGGTTTTTTTTTTTAATCTATCCTATTTAGAATTTTTTCTGGCTTTTTTCTGGCTTTCCAGTATACGGCGTGGAATTATAAATGGTACAGAATGGTAAAGAAGTACAATTCATCCTGCAGAAAAATAAGCATGAAATTTAAAAAAAAAAAAAAATTATGGCTTTTGGAGTGCAGGGAGGAAAAAACAGAAACAAAAATTTGCCGCAATGGGGAGGGATTAAAGTAGCGCACCAGCCACAAGGTGTTACGGAGAGTCAGTTGAATGGGGGGGGCTGCAGTTCCCTGGACCACACTAGCAGGGAGCCCTGCTGTGTACAAAAGTATCCGTGGAGGGCCCAGCAATGATTCAGGGTAAGTGGAGAGGTTGGTCCTAGCATTGCTCCATATGCCATTCATTTCATGAGATGGAAAAAGGAAAATCCCTTTAGCTAAAAACATGTGACATCCCTGCAGCCCAAATTTACTACCGGTAGTAGTGCTCCATCATTATTGTATAAAACAATCCATACATCAGGTTTATAAAATTATTGGCCCCCAGTCTATTGATATACTGAATACCGAAAATTCAGCTCATGTCTGATATAGTTTATGAAAATAAACATGAATGAATGAATGAATGAATGAATGAATAAATGGACGTATGAATGAACATTAGTGATGTTTAGTGTCCCTTTAAAATGAAAAATAAAACCAATTTCTACATTGTAGAGTATAAGTATATTTAATGACATTAGTCTGCCAGAAGGGGGAGCTAAACACTTAATGTGCCATAGAATGACTGCAATCTAAAGCATTTGCATATGTGGAAGAACAATATAATTTTCTTCTAGTTGTTATGGAATTCGCAGAACGGACAACAAAAATAGTCTTCAAAATGTAATGAGATTCTTTAAATGAATTAACCTGTCACAAGAATCCTCCAGCTTAAACTTGGCGTCAGAACATTATATTTAGAATGTATGACACACCATACGGCACGGCACATACCATACAATTAGGTGTAGTAGATAGACTGCTGTCCGCCTGCTTCCTCTGCTCTGCTACACCTCTTCTGCCTTGGAGCAGAATGTAATATGACCAACTACCCTCATCATACTCCTTCTAGGAAATAAGTCATCAGTCATTCACTACAATTACAATAGGATATTATAGATTACAATGTAACATTTTAAAGGATTATTCGCGTTCTAGACATTTATGACATATCCACAAATGGGGAATGAATAGAGAAGTGACTGCCTATGTACACAGTCTCTCCATGTCTATGGGAGTCACAGAAGTGAGCATAAGAGTAGGGACTAGAGGGCAACCAAAAATCATGTCACGCTGCTATTCCATTGTGTCACCCAAGAGTCGTCGGAAATGCAACCCTGCCAGATTTCTGCATAACCCCATTCACTAACAGTAAGTGTGACTTTTGCAATATTTATATCGTATTTATACAATATTTATGTCGCACACACAAAAGATGCCATATAGCCGAAACCTAAATGTCTATGTTGGTAATAAGCCTTTCTATATATTAAGCAGTATTTCAGCCTTAGGCTAAGGCCCCATGTAGCAAAAGGCAGCTCAAAAACACAGAGAAAGAGCGTTGCATTTTTTCTGTAGTGTTTTTTCTTGTTTTTGTTACATTTTTCTCTGTGGCTTTTCTTTCCTTATTAAATCTATAGGGAAAATGTTCAAGTTTCCGCACCTAAAATTGACATGCTGCTCTTTCTTACTGCAAAGTGTGGACGGGATTAACCAGAATCTCACTCATTTTGCAGGAACTGTAAAACGCAGCGTTTTTTTCTGCAGCAGTTTCACAGCGAGCAAAAACACTGCATTTAAGAAGCTGCATTTGCGTCTGTTATTGCAGATTAACAGATTTAAAACATTTTTTTTTAATATAATGTAGATTGTGAGCCCCAGATAGAGCTCACAATGTACATTTTTCCCTATCAGTATGTTTTTTTTGGAATATGGGATGGAAATCCATGCAAACACAGGGAGAACATACAAACTCCTTGCAGATGGTTTTTTGCCCTTGGCGGGATTTGAACACCAGGGCCCAGCGCTGCAAGGCTGTAGTGCTAACCACTGAGCCACCGTGTGGCCCCTAACAGATTTAAAACATTGAGCTGCACTACCACACACAACCTGTGAACAAGAGCGGTGCTGTTTTCAGAAGAATGCATTCATGTTTTTCTAATCCTATGTGTAGTGTTCCTCTGAGTACACTACAAAAGTAGTAAGATGTATTTGCCTGTGCATACAGCATTGATATCACTCTATGTGTGTGCTTATCATGCTATTATGCCTTTAAGGGAGCAAACCATTTGGGCTGAGTGTGGAGCAGATGGTACAACTTATGACTAAAGGGCAGTGGCGTAACCAGGAATGGCGGGGCCCCGTGGCGAACTTTTGACATGCCCCCCCCCCACCACTGACGTCGAAGACCTCGACCGGCCCCCTCCTCCGCACCCTATTATGTCCCATAGTGGCCCCTGCACACAGTATTATGTCCCTTAGTGGCCCCTGCACACAGTATTATCCCCCATAATGTCCCCTGCACACACTACTATGTCCCTTACTGGCCCCTGCACACACTACTACGTCCCTTACTGGCCCCTGCACACAGTATTATCCCCCATAGTGGCCCCTGCACACAATATTATGTCCCTTACTGGACCCTGCACACAGTATCATGCCCCTTACTGGCCCCTGCACACAGTGTTATCCCCCATAATGTCCCCTGCACACACTACTATGTCCCTTACTGGCCCCTGCACACAGTATCATCTCCAATAGTGTCCCCTGTACACAGTATTATGTCCCTTAGTGGCCCCTGCTCACAGTATTATGCCCCATAGTGGCCCCTGCACACAGTATTATGTTCCTTACTGGCCCCTGCACACAGTATTATCCCCAATAGTGGCCCCTGCACACAGTATTATCCCCCATAGTGGCCCCTGCACACACTACTACGTCCCTTACTGGCCCCTGCACACAGTATTATCCCCCATAGTGGCCCCTGCACACAATATTATGTCCCTTACTGGACCCTGCACACAGTATTTTGTCCCTTACTGGCCCCTGCACACAGTATTATCCCCCATAGTGTCCCCTGCACACAGTATTATCCCCCATAGTGGCCCCTGCACACAGTATCATCCCCAATAGTGGCCCCTGCACACAGTATTATACCCCATAGTGGACACCCATAAACAATTATTATACTCTGGGGTCTTTTCAGACCCCAGAGTATAATAATCGGAGACCCGGGGGGAAAAACATAAAAAATTACTGTTTCTTACCTGTCCCCGGCTCCTACGCTGTCTTCTCCGCTGTCTTCTGAAATGACGTCAGACGTCGCATGACCCGGGACGCAGGCCGGGTTCATGTGACGTCAGAGATATCAGAAAGGAGGCCTGGCAGGATAGTGGAGAGGTAAGTAACAGTGTTTTTTATGTTTATTACCTCTCCCGGTCCGCCGATCATTATACTCGGGGGTCTGCAAAGACCCCCGAGTATAATGATAGTATTTGAGGGGCCCGCGGTTCACTTAGTGAATAGGGACCGTAACGGCCAATTAAAAAAAACAAAAAAAAAAAAACGCAGCGTAGCGGCTGTCACCGGGCCCCCTAATACTATCAGTAACTAAGTGGAACAGTGAGATATAGGACAGCGTAAATTACAGCGATTCCACAGCGTAAATTACAGGACAATACAGAGTTTTGGAAATGGCATCCACATCTAGTGGACATTTTTAGCATAGCACAGTATACTCATTCGGTTTCGGAAATGTGCAAATACTCACCTATCGTTTCAGAAAAGTGGTGAAAACCTAAATGATTCTGCAAACTCACAAGTAAAACATGTAGATATTACTGTGGAACTGAACAAACTTGTGGCAATAACCACATGGAAATATTCTGCCATATCTGGAATTTCAGGCTACATATAGCAGAGCAGACAGGCTGCAAGGCTTTCTAATGCAGAGCTGCACAACCCCATGTCCTGCTGTTATAAGCTCCATCTGGTACCATATGTACAATATATATTTTCCTAATTGCAATGTTGTTCCTATACAATCCAACCAAAAACCTCTGCATGCGTCGGTATATAGCGGGAGGCATATGGAGGTACAGTAGAGTTCTTGATATGGCCGTGTGCATGATCCCTTACATCCTGTATCACTTTGGTCACCAAATACTACTGACTTCTTGTGGTCAAGTAATACCTGAGGCTTATAAAAAGCACTTTCTGTACCGAAAGAGCGTCAGTCATATTCCATCTTTGTGCTACAACACTGATCCTTCAGTTCTTCATACAAAAGGCAGTCATGTTGCTGACATTTGGGATCTTTCTGGTGGAATATATAGAGTGCAGATGGCTTTTAAAATGACAGGTGCTTGGTGCTAGTTAGACATCTGCCCGGTTATGGCCATTCTTCATTAGGGTACGATTACACAGTGCACTCATAACGCGGCCATGGATAGGTCATTCATTTTTAGTCTTGGATAACCACTTTAAGGCTAAGGCCCCACATAGCGGAAACGCCCTTAATATATCTATGGACCCATATTTGATCACAGACTGAGCATGTAGTAGTGCAGATCAGGTTGTTAGATTGAAGGGATAAATTTAGCTGTTTGAAACTGTGGCTTTAGACATTGTGACATCCTGGATATGTTTTGGATCCCTGAGGAGTCATCATACACCGATGATGAAACGCGTAGGAAGAGTGAGTTTGTTCCAGAGGGTCAGATGTGGACTACTCTTGTAAGGGCAGGAGCCTCTGGGGAATGGGGACCTGATGAAGTAAGGGTCAGTCAACCTTCTTGATGACCAGGACATCTTTGGTCCCACCCAGTAGACTACGGTGAATGGAAGTATTTCATACACTGAATCCAAGACAGTGAATGGTGAGATATAACCCATCTTTTTTTCTTGGAGGTGGTGAAAGGTGCAATGGAAAAAAAAATAATTCATCATATTTCCTCCTTAAAACCATTTATGACATCCTACTGCAAGAGAATCAATAATTTCCAAAAGGAGAACTACAGGAAAAACTGATACAATCTGATTTGCTTTCTGTATGGTTGTATATGGCGGTGCATGACATAGGTATTATAGGAACATCAAAAATATCATTCAAGTATGTATGAGCTGACAACTTTTGTCTGGAGTGTCCCTAAAATATAGAAAATGGTGCAACCACTTTATGATCCAGGTGAACATTTCCAACAGAAAAATATAGTGAAGGAAAATCATAATGTCCACACTCTACATAATTAAAATGTATGTATGCACCATTATATGTACTGACTACATAAGGCTAGGTTCACACCTGTGCCTGGATTCCATTTGGGTTTTCCATCACCAAGTCCACTTAAAAAATGCAGAGAGAAAAGTCCTGTAAGCAGGACTTTTCTCTCCACATTTTCAGACAGAAACCTGGTGGACCCCATTACAGTCTATCTCTCTATGTAAACACACAGATAACGCAGAGTCCATTGTGTACAGCATTTGCTTTTTATCTGATCTGCTCCAGACTGACACACTCAAATGAGAAAACCACTTTCAATCCAAATTGGAAGTTTCCCAATTTTAAACATGCCGGGAAAAAGAAAATCTAATTTGTTGCAAAATTCTCAAAAAAAACCAGAGCTATGAAAGTAGCTAGAAGTCAACAGAATTCTCCTCAAGAGGGGCTGAAGAGTATTGAGCAAGTTAGGCGTCAAGCGGCTCTTAGAGGCAGATCATTGTCACCAACAACACACTCATTGTATGGCGTCCCAGCAAGCTGCTGAGATGCCAGAACAATCCCAGGCACGGTCTGAGGAACAAGTTCAGCGGAAGGCCAGCTTGAGAACTGCTGAAATGCTGGAAAAGGTGGATCATTGACGCTAACAACACACTCATTATATGGCGTCCCAGAGAGCTGCTGAGATGCCGGAACAATCACAGGCACGTTGCGAGGAACAAGTTCAGCAGCAGGACAGCTTGAGAGCTGCCGAAATGCCGGAGCAGGCAGATCATCGATGGCAGCAATTTGCTGAATATAGGCGGATGATTGATGCCAACAACACGCAGACGAAGTCGCGGGCAGGGGCTAGTTTATCATAATGTTGTAACTGTTTTCCCCAAATCTACCCCTACTCAATATCCCCCAATGTACCCCAACTCAAATAAATAACATTAAAACTAGCTCAATGCTATAGTAATGGTCATAATGAGAACAGAGTGAATGCCCCTCAAAAATATGGCCTGTACCCACTGGAGCTCATATGCCACAGGTTGAGGACCCAGGGTCTCTCTGTCTCTACACTATATTTTTATGAATGACCTGTGTCGCTATTCTGACAACTTTCTGCTTTCACAGACATGACCATCTTGGTTTCATAGTACACATGAATCAAGAGTAGAAAAGAAATTTGCTTTATGTGCTGATTTATGATTTATGACCAATGCCGCTGCTGAGTTCTTTAACAGTTAAAGGGCCATGAAGACGTAATGAAATATTTAGACATTAATCATGAATATAAAATATATGGGGGAATGGTGACTCATTTATAATAATAGTGAGTGGAAATAGTTATGATGCCGATGGAAAACAATCAGGTGCTTGCTTTCATTTCTCATGTGAAATGCATTTGGAAGGCTTACGATGGTTACGCATGGCCCCTATTATTCGATATAACCTGAAATTATGCTGCAGCTTCCTACTACCTCTCCATGCCACTACAAATAACAGAACTTCCTTAATCATTTAAGGTCAGCATGTTAATGAGATCTAGCGCAAATAGTAATTTCAGCACATTGTATTATTAGCCCCACCCCTGAGTACAAAGAGTATCAAACAGTCCGCCCATGCAGAACTGCAAACTAGTTTTACATGCAGTTCTTATTTATTTTACTTACTTACTTACTTATAAGTATAGCGCTAACATACCCTGCAGCTGTCCCACAGCATGTCCCATATAGGACTCACAATATAAATCCCTGATCAGTATTTCTTTGGAATGTGATAGGAAATCCATACAAATAGAGTGAGACAATAGAAACTCCTTGCAGATGTTGGCCTTCGTTGGATTCAAACTCTAGCGCTGCAAGGCAACAATGCTAATAGTCGATAGTTTATTTTGTCAAATCACAAAATGCAAAGTGACTGAAGAAAAGAGAAATCTAAATTACACCAATACTTGGTGTGACCTTTGCATTTTGCCTTCCCTCAATTCTTCAAGGTACACTTGCAGACAGTTTTTGAAGGAATTTGGCAGGGAGGTTGTTCCAAACATCTTGGAGAACTAAGCTCAGATCTTCTGTGGATGGAGGCTTGCTTAAATCCTTCTGTCTCTTCATGTAATCCCAGACAGACTGGATGATGTTGAGATCAGGGCTCTGTGGGGGCCGTATCATCACTTCCAGGACCCTCCTCTGAAGAACGGTCACACCAAATATTGTTGTAATTTAGATTTCTCTGTTGTTGCACAATAGTGTAGGTAAGTCAGAGAAAGACAAGTTTCATATATGATTTTCCCACCCACTTACATATACTGTATAACTTTACCAATCCCAACAGTGTTTTGACTGATGATTAAATTTAATCTAGGTGTCTGAAGCGCTGCTCTACATTTTTTTTAAATATAGATTGTGAGCCCCATATAGGGATCACAATGTACTTTTTTTAATCCTATCAGTATGTCTTTGTAGAATTGGAGGAAATCCACGCAAACATGTGTCCCACTTGATTCTTCTATTAGTATGTACTGCTGGGGGCAGGCTCTGGGCTGAAGCGGTCTTCACCCTGCAAACAGTGTAATCCCTCCTAACCCCCCTGCAAGCTTCTCAAGAATACTGCTACATTACTGCAGAGGCTCTTATTTAATTATTTTGCTTACTTGTAGAGTGATTTACAATCATTGTCCCATATACCCATATACGAATCACAATCTAGACTCCCTATCAGTATGACTTTGTAGTCTGGTGAGAAAACCAGAGTGCCCCGAGGAAGCCCATGTAAACATGGGGAGAACATACAAACTCCTTGCAGATGTTGTTCCTGGTGCAATTCGAACCCAGGACTCCAGCACTGCAAGGCTATAGTGCTAACCACTGAGCCAACGTGTTGCCCCTCACTGCTCTACATTTTATCATACATAATGAGCGACATATAACTCAGTTTCCCTGCTTTATTTGAGCCCATACACCTGTATTGCAGAGAAAAGCAGTGAGAAAAACAAGACACAGAATACAGTATACAATTTCAGCACAGGATTTCACCGAAAGGAGGCAAAATCTGTTAATAAAGTATATGACATATTTTTGGTTTTATCACAAATGCTACCAGAGAATCAAAAGTTCTTCCAAAGTTATCCTTTAAGTGGGGCTGGGGATCAAGACAGTAATGATGCTTGTTCAGTATACTTGAGGCCCAAATACAATTAAAAAAGAGGCAACTAGAGGAAATCAATGTAATTCTGTCCAAAATGACATAATTCCGCTTTATAATCTGAACAATGAGCTAAACTATGAGAAGCAAAGACTTAGAATAGAAGATTTTAATAGAAGATGGAAAGTTAGAACATAAAGATTCTCTGGGAAGAAAATAGGACATGAACAAGAAATTTTCTAAACTATATAACTTATACGTAGCCACTTATAAGTCCTACTTGCTCTAGTATTTCCGCCCTGGTTATATATACTAGGGTGTCCTGCTGAGATGACTTTGTATAAACTAGTGCACTTGTATGTATGGCAGTAGCAGGTATATAACAGGTGAGTATAGGTTATTACTTTATTTTTTATTTTTCTCGTGGCCAATTTTCTCAATATCCCAGATGCCTCCTATAATGCCCAAATTTATACACTTTTTGATTTTGTAGAAAATGTACATTTTAGAAGTACAAAATCATATAACTCTCATAGCTTTGATCTGAATGTGAACATCGTCATTAAAAGAATTTGTGAAACCTATAAAGAACCTTGTAGTCTCCTCCCAAAGAATGTTCTTCCCTTTGTTTCCTGAAAGACAGAACGCCCGACTATCTCTTCGCATACTCCCTTAGTGACAGAGGGGTTTGTCTCATACAGATGCTGTAAGATCAAGCAGCAATTTCTCCTCATCCATCTGGACCACGAGGCCCTGTAATGGCTTTAGTATATCTGTTTGATCACTGTCTTTGTGGTTGATGATCAGAACAACTATTATAGTCTGGCAGCACAGGAGGCAAGTCTCCAGCTGTGGCAATGTGGGATATTCTCCAGGAAGCACATGGCAAATGCTGCTTTACGTGACTTTTTTGGGTATGGGAAAATTGCACTCAGACAGACACAATGACGGCAGGAACTGTAGGAGCCTTGCTGGTAATACTCATGGTATCAGACTCCGTCTTGTAGATTCTTTTACGCTAGATCTACTGCTGAGCTCATCATAATCATTAAGTGAACAACAAGATGTTTATCCCAAAAGGACACAGTAAATATCTTTCACATGTGTACAGCTCCCAGTACACACACAAGCCAGACAGCGTTGCAATGTATCAATCAAGTAAAGAGATTTCACAATGATGGCGCTATATAAGTAAGCAAAAAATAAAACACTAGAAAATATGGACTATCAGCATCATCATATTAATGTAATATATTGTAATGCACCATTTCTCGAACAAGTATCGGGAGCTCAGATAGTATAGTGTAATATGCTGCTAATAACATCATTGCAACAGTGCCCTACAAATGACAGTGTACGTGACGTGCTACAAAGTGTGTTCATTCATGAGTACAATGTCAAATACAAAGCTATATGCGGCAGAATTCTGTTTTAAATGAGCCTTCACACGGAGTAACGTGCCGCGTGATGTGTATACGGCGCACAAACTCTCACACGCCATATACGTGCCACATCACGTGGCACGTTACTCCATGTGAAGGCTCCCTAATCTATGGAAAAAGAAATGGTTTATATGCTGTGCAAAAAATGTATTATGTGTTTAAGGCTGAAGCCCCACTTTGCAGAAACACAGCTTTTATTTGCAGATTTTGTTGCGGATTTTTGAGCCAAAGTTAAGAATGGTTTGAGCAGAAGGGAGAAGTATAAAAACTTCTTAGATAATTCTCATTACTTCCGTAGCTGCTATGAGGTTTGGCACTAAAAAAACGCAGCAAAATCTGCAACAAAAAAAAAAATCTATTCCACAATCTATTCCTCCTTTCTGATTTTATTGTAGAATGTAGAATGTAGAAGGGCCTCATGGATTTATATGTTTTCTTCTCCCAATGAAATATTAGCTTTTCCTTGACTTACACTGTACTAGTAGGAGTTACTTTACCTTGGTTGTATGCTAAATAGTATTTAAAATACTTATATAAAACAGCTTATAAAGGAAAATAATGAAGATGGGACTGGAAATGAGGGAAACCCGTCCAGAAAGATTAAAAATATAGAGAACCAGGTATTTTAAAAGGATCCTATAATTTTAAGAAAGGCTATTCTTCTCCTACCTTTAGATGTCTTCTCCACGCCGCCGTTCGGTATAAATCCCGGTTTTCATCAGTATGCAAATGAGTTCTCTCGCAGCACTGGGGGCGGGCCCCAGCGCTCAAACAGCACTGGGGGTGTCCCCAATGTTGCCAGAGAACTCTCCAGCGCCGCCTCCATCTTCTTCAAGAATATCCTCTCCACGTGTCTTCTTCCGCTGCAGGCTTCAATCTTGTAGGCCTCAGGCCTAGGGCAAAGCCAACTGCGCATGCCCGTGGCCACAAGAAAATGGCCGCTTACAATACTGTGGATTTATACCGAACAGCGTTGCAGAGAAGACATCTAAAGATAAGAGAGGAATAGCCTTTCTTAACGCTATTCCAACGTGTTAGTGAGAAAAAATTGAGTTTTAATGATAGGATCCCTTTAACTATGCAAATACAAATTGACATAGGAAAGAAAACTACATAGAAAGAATGATACAAACTTCATACAGAATCCTCCAGACCTGATACTGAATTGGTTTCTGTTTTGCTCCCCTGGGTGACCGTGCTTAGATTTACAGCACCACTATGTTATGTTCAAACCTTTAGTCTCCGTCTATACCGCACATAGTGCATAGCGATGGTCAGTCCTTGAAATGGGCCTTGTCTTGTGGGTCTACAGACGACACACACATCATTCCAACCACTTAATAATCACTTGTGGCTCAAATGCCCATTAACATAGCAGCAGGGAGGCCGGAGCTGTGTGTTAGG